>NW_028275159.1:4848484-5151515 GCF_013281855.1 Momordica charantia
GCTCCCACATCCTCATAAAAGAAAGCTCTACCCGTTCCTCATTTTCCACTACAACCCTAAAACTTGATCCCTTAATCCTGTATGGTAATTGGGTCTCAATTCACGTGAAAGCATAGAATAATAATAAATAAAACCAATCAAATGCTAAAAAAAGTAGAGGACATTGAGGATATAAATGCCCCAGTATCAGCAAGGACTAATCTAATAGCTGATTGGCAAGAAAAAGAAAGGCAATTTCTTTGACCAACAAATTTAATTTCCAAGAGTTATACAGAATAATTAGTAAGTGAAGAAGGAAAGGCCATACACGTCAAATATTCCTTTGCTTCCTGGAGAATTCCAAACAAGGTCCCAGTACCTGAATGTTATTGATAAAAATAAGATAATTTTATAAAGGAACAAGAGAACATACAAAAAAAGATAACTTAACGTATCCAGAACCACATACAATACTTACTACTAAACAGATACTTCCCTATAAGGACTTGTCGCCCCATTTTAATTAAAATAATTTCAGAGGTGTGACAGTTGTAACTACATATACCCTCTGTTATGTTCAGGGTTAAGAACTTCAAGCAGATTGTCAACGCCATTATATCGTATGCCAGTGACAATTCCGTCTGGTTTTGATAAAGTTAGTTGCAGTATTCCATTATCCACCACCACCTGCACATAGCATGAATATATAAGGAATAATCTGGAGAGTTTTCGACAGAAATTACAATATTCTTCTTTTCAATTTTCAAATTAAAAAGCCCGAAATCTTTAGCCTCATCAATATATATATATATACATACAATTTTCCCTTTCGTAATTGTCTTCTGAAATATCTTCACATAATCAGAACAAAATGGAAAAACTAACTTACATGACGATCTCGTATCTGCAACCGCACCCCCGTGGATGACATTGTGAAACCTTCAATTTTGGAATTTCTCGAGCAGCAAAAGTCGGTAGAAGTTCGAAATTTCGTAAAATCAAATGAACTGGAAGATCAAATAGCAAAATATAAACTCAAACAAGAGAAATTAAGAACTATTGTGCAGTATCGCAATCTTCATCCGAGTGAACTCGGATTATCTGGAAAGAAGAAAAAAAAGAGTTCAAAGAGTGAAAGATGAAGAAAAACGCATGGAGAGTGACGAATACGCATACCGATTTCTTGTGAACAATAAAACGGAGTGTCTCTTCACTTCCTGCTTAGATATCAAATGGATTTCGATTATCACACTGTACAATGACTTTTCTTATTCTCTAAAGAATTGAGATCGTTTTGCTCTGACGCCGAAGATTAGAATTTAGAGTAGCGCGAAACTGGCGCGGTGATCTGATATTTATATGGATCGTGGTGCTAGCCACGCTAAGGCAACATTTTCAATTTACTAGTTTTTTAAGTTTATATAATGCTACTGAATAGATATGATGAGCCTATTTCGCTCGCGATGGTAAAATAATAGATCGTAGAATTTTAAATTTGTTCAATTATTATTACTAAATTAATTTACACAAGATGAACAAAAATGGCCACGAAGCAAAAGACTTTGGCTTGGTTTCTGGATTTTAAAAATAAAATAATTGTTGTTAACTGTATTTTTTTAAAAAATCAGGTGTAATAATGTAGAGTAAATTTTTTGTGTTTGATCAATTTTAATTTTAAGTATGAAAATGAAAGTTATTGTGCTTAATAAATTAATACTAAATTTATGTGATTTAATTGTAATGACTAAATTAGACACGTTGATAAAATTTTGCACAATTTATTGTTGATGGTTTTTAACATTTTTAATGATAGTTATATTAAAATTTTATATGCTTTCAATTTCAATTTATATTTAAGTTTATTATAAATAATCTTTAAATATGAGGAGAAACTATTATTATAGTAGTTAAACCAAGCATAGTTCAGCGGTAATTGACATGTATCTCCAACCATGAATCATAATTTAAAAAAAAAGTTATGGTATATTTTTTATATAAAAACAAATAGTTGCATTACACCATACAAAATAGAAAATAAAATATAGTTTTCTGAAATCAAATATTAAATTTGTTAAAAGGATAAAATTATAATTTTCAAAACTGTTAGCTAGGGACACTTGACTCGAAAAATGGTGGATGGAAAGTGAGTTTCAATAGGTTCTTCAATCTATTTATTATTTCTAGATTCAAATCAAATGAATTGGAAAACAATGTTTCTATGTGTTTTTAGATTTTAAATTTTAGACTTTATAATTCACAATTACATTAAAAATATAAAATTTTTGATAAATATGTTATCTCACGTTATAAACTCATTTAATTATCGTTACAATTTTTAAAAAAATATAAAATATATTATTATAAATTATACAATATTGTAAAATAATAATTATACAAAATTTATAACATTTATGTTAATAAAATAATTAATATTTTTCTTTTTTACTTCAAGGAGGGCTTGAACCTGGATCTTGGGGTGTTGGCCTCTTTCCACTGCGCCAACACCTCGGGTGCATAATTAATATTATTTTGGATTTGAACCAATTATTTAATTTATAACTACCCAAATATATTACTAAATGCTTTAAACAATTTTCTAAATTAAGATTAAATTTCTAAATCTATGAATGTTTTTTTATCACCAATCAAGCATACTCATATCTACTTCAATAAAATAAATACTATGAAATTGAAAACCCACTTTTTAATTTCTTCGAAAACAAGTTATAAAATAATCAAATGATTGTTCTTGCATATCAGTGGAGCTTTGTGGAGTTCAACCGAAATTTGCACTTTTGACTTTTGCTGGCTCAATCGAAGGTTTTCTAGATAAGGAGAAAATTATCTGGCACGGCTCAAATAATGTATATATGAAAAGAAAATTAGAAAAAATAAAAAATTTGCCCTTTCTTTTATATTTGCTTCTACGATATAAAAATATAATGTGAAACTTAATTCTGAAAATTCAGGTGGGAGAGAAAAACCAACATTCACAGGATAGCAGCAACTCATTCACTAGAATGATAGATTGTAAAGCAGTAGATTTAACCGACCTAAAACATAACTCAACTGTAAAGATTTAAAACATCTGGCACTCAATAATAAAAGCATAAAACTTCTTCCTAAACTTCAGAGCAATAAATACATAAAACTTCTTCCTTTTAGGTCGAAGATTTCCCGTTTGTTGCACTAAAAAAATCTTATATTGGTAGAATAAATCGAGATGTACTTCCAACCAAGATTAATACACTTACGGCCAAGTGAAACCCCCAAGAACAAAGGAGTAGAGAGCATCAGGCCGAGCCCCCATGAGTTTGATAATATAAGCTAAAACAGCAGTTATCTAATATTCTCGGTACAGAAAAATGGAAGTTATTACGTTTTAAACAAGAAACTTTTTTTTTTACATGGAGAACATTCTCCACTATGAAGGATCTGTGGTAAGCTCACCAGCAAATCAGTGTACGACGTCGTTCCCGGCCTTTCTCTGGAAAAATAGGGATCCTAATAGGACGGCAATGCCTGTAATTGCAATGGTGAATATAAGACGTCGGGTAGAAAACTCCTGCGGCTGTCTTCTTCGAGCGCCGTGATCTCGGCGCTCTCTTTCTGGTGCCACCCCCACATCCCTTCAAATAAAACAATAGCGCTCGTTATTAGACGATGTTAAACTAAACATACGGAATACAAGGACAGAAAAAATAAGTCCAGCATTCTACCCATCTAACATGAATGATGATTACCTAAATGTAAATGAAATTCATTCACCGAAAAGAGTACATATCTCATGACGTATGAAATAGTGTAATTCAAATTATCAACACTCCCACCAGCCAAAACAATGGATCAGAGAGAAGACAGGGAAGAAAAGAAGTTATGAACGTACCAGGAAAATTCACATACAACAAATTCAATCGAACTTGGAAATCCATAAATTTGAAATTTATCCTAGCCAAACCCCAGTCCCATGGTATTCTTTCTAGATTCATTACATGCACCTCGACTAATGACAATCCACTGTTAAATTGGAAGCGAAACCTTATGGCAGCAGATGCACATAGGCGCCATGTAACAACGCTCCAGTTTTTTCCTTTAGATGGAGACAACTTCAATGAGAAGAAGGAAGAGAGGAGTATGTGCAAATTACATGGCACTAGTTTTCAATACCATCAAGGTTAATACTTCCATTTATGCTGAAGTTTAAGCTTTTAGCTAACAAAAGTTCAAGTTAGAAGTCCAACAGGTTGATTTCGAATACAATACAAGCTTAGTTTAGCATTTGGAACTTTGTAACTAACTGAAGTTGATAAAGGAAAAAGAAATCATCATCTAGACAATAACTTCAACAGAAAACAAAAAATGTTATTATCTGACGCAGCAGACACTTAGTTTAGAAGGACAAAAATAAAGATAATCCAGAATTAGAAATAATCGTTTGGTTAAAATTTGTTTAAGGGGCGAATTTTTTATTATGTAGATCAGAGATATTGGATAAAAAAGTTGGTTCCAACGGAAATGCTAATGGATATCCAAAGGAATAAAGAATGGATTTGTGTTAAAATTAATCCATGGATATCCTCTATATCTGCGAACGAGTTTCATTGTTCTTCAATAACTGAAGAGTTCAGAATTTTTAACATTAAAAAGGGAGGGCATGAAATATACATTAAAGAGGGCGTCAAGAATTTCCATGGTTTTCTAACTCCAGAATTAGAAATACACTAACATGGGAACAAACGTAGAAAACCTTAGAACAAGCGCTACCAGAAAAATAATTCCCACCAATATAGGTTTAGACTGGAGTTCCCATTAGTAAAGGCCCATCCATATGAAACTATCATAAATCGATGCCCGAGAGAGATTCCACTGTAACTACTAAACTAGGAGTAAAAACCTGAACTTGAAAAATAGCAGTTAACAGAATAACCAAGTTGACTATTTCAACAGGTTGTTCTACCTGGAAGATTCTGCAATGTTATCTGCTGCAGCAACACCCTTGCAATTATTGTCATGGCTATATCTTTCTCGTAGTCTTATATATCGCCGACACAGATGACAAAGTTCAGTCCGGTTACCACATACTTCCTGTGAACCAAAAAAGGTAATTTCATTGAGATATCTTCGAAGTTTCCATTTAACTTCAAATTCATTATTTGACCTTACCTGATGCTCAGCCAAATCTATTGCTGGCAATGGGAACTCACAGAACTCACAAGTGACAATCCTTTGGGGGCAATTTTCACCTTTATGAGTGGCTAAAATGTCCCTTTCCATGGTCTCACTACACAGCGAACAGGAAACCTGTCCAAGTACAAGGTCATAACTCATAAGTACTTTAAATGTCGATAATTAAGAGGAATACCACCAATTTTTATTCAAAGACAATATAGACCCACAGCCTAAACTAGACAAAAAAATAATCTGTACGATGGAGAATTTTCACAAAGAAATTTAAAGAAAACAGAATAACCCTCAAGTTAATGTTATACATAATGCAAGAAGTTGAAAAAAGCCAAAATTAATAGAAAGAGAGTAATATAAATTGCCTTCAAGTAACATTCAAGCATTTCAGAGTGCCATAGTATTAACTATTTGAACGAAAGATTATAATACCGGAGCATGTGTGTTCAGAAAATGCTCCTCCGCCTGTCTTTTAGGAACCATATCGCCACATATTTTACATTTTTCTAGGTTCCGCACGCAATGAACAGAATGCAGATCAATATTTGACGACGGAATGGCTCTGCCGCTATACATGGAGAAAACAAAGCAATCATCATTCAGATCATCGCTATAGAACAACAACTGCTTGGAAGGGGATCGGGCAACAAAATTCAATCATGAATAAGATACGATAATCGGGGGAATTCTAATTCTGACCTAATTTTATTCTTCAAATTAAAAGAATGAAACAAAACAACGATCGTCCCCCACCATATTTGTGTCTAAACTGGGTAAGAGTTCTATCCCCAAACTAATTAATATCGGATCAAATTGAGGGGAATAAATTGAAATTCCAAAGAAATCTCAAACGATAATCATAATTGACAAAGCCGAGGTTAGAAATAAGAGATTGAAATCGACAAAAGCTTCAATACAAGGGATCTCTTGTCGAGAAAGCAAAAAGTTAACGATCCATCCAGAATTACAATACCAGTGATTGCATATGCTTGTGGTCTCTTCGGATGCAATTGCCATCGGGACGAAGGGGCAGAAAATAAACGATCGTCGTTGAAGGTCCGATGATGTGAAAATTAGGGAAACGAGAATTGAAGCGCTGCAGGAAGATTATTAGAAGAGATCAAAAAGGAGCAAAGATGATGAGAGTACGAAATTGAACAAAATTAGAAATACCTAGAAATTCTAGCCGTGGATCGATACCGATTCGAGGACGAAGACCGACCGACCGACTTCGATTCAACTACAATTAATCAAAGTGAATGACTTTCACGAACGAATGCGACCCACCTCCACCCACCCTTAAACAAAATAAAAGATTCGTTTTCATTATATAGGATTTTCTTTTTCTTTTTTCTTTTTTCTTTTTAATAATATGCAGTACGAGATTTTTCTTTAGCAGGCGAGATTTGAAGTTTGGAGTATATATTTATTTATTTATTTTATGAAACATAAATTAAATTTATAGAAAAATAAAATCAATTAAACCAAGTATTTGTAACATAAAGACTCAAAGATTTTTCAATAGGGTCGTAATAACCATTTAAATAATGTTCAAATATGCTTTAAAACTCAACCAAACTTATAAATTTTCAAAATACAAGGATAGGAGAACTACTCACCTTGAAGAACTACTTACCTTGAATTATATTAGAAAAATAATCTCAAATTGAAAATAAACTTGCTGAATAACTATACTGTTAGGCTTTTTTTTCCTTCTTTTTTGTGTTAATCTCCTTGACTTTCAGTCGAGTATTTATACAATAGATAAAATCTAAAATTTTCCTATCTATATCATAAATCCTTTTCTTTAAACTAAAAGGAAATATAAATTTATAAAAGATATAACAAATTATTAAAATTTACGTTTGAAACCATCTATATTTATAAAATGATATATAAATTGCAAAATAGCTTAAGTTAAGATATCTATCTTAGTTAGTTCCTCGAAAAAAATGAGATAACCATATATTGTAAAAAAATAATAACCACAACAAATAAATATATTACTTAGAAAGGAAAGGAGCGGGGGTGGTAGACGTGAAAACCCTTGGGCTCTCAAGGCATTGAGCAACGGGCTGGGCCAAGACTTATTTAAGCCCAACTTTTTTTTAATAAGCCCAAGTTTGTTCGCTTTAGCAAATGCCATTGATTATGTGTTTATATTACCTCAAGTTGCATATAAATAGTTTCTTGATTTTATCATTATAAAAGTTGGAGAATAAGGTATCTATTATCGTTACAAAAGTTGATGGTACGATCAGTCTCTATAATTACTTAACTTAAAAAATATCATCTTTAATTAATATCAAATGAAATAAAATTGATAACTTAAGTATTAATTTTTAGTCAACATGTCTATGTTTTCATACATGGAGGGTGAAACATGAACTTAGCTCAACAGTAGTACTTGTCCTTGTTCAAGAGGTCACGAGTTTGAATCTCCAAGTTGGTTGTACTAAAAAAATCGATAAAATATATAAAATAACAACCAACATAATATCATTTGACATTTCCATTTCCATATATAAATTTTACGAGACCTGACATTTCCATTGACAGTCATTTAAAACTATGACTTAGACATCTCAATCAAATACTTATTAAGAGAGAATTAAAAAAAAGAAAAGAAAAGAAATTTATTAAATACAATAATATTTAAAGTTTGGGTTGATAGTATATCATTTTAGATATTTAACGACTAAATTTGTAATTTATCATAAATGTTAAACAATGAGATTCGCGAAATTGAGACATGATAACAATATTACGCGTCTTTAAAAAAAGAAAAAACAATATTATGCGAATTTCAAACACAAAATCATTGATAATTCCAGAACACAGGTTCGCAATTTCAAACAAAGAAAATTCACATACAAATGGAATTTAAAAAGTAATAATAAATAAAATAAACTAAAATGGAAAGACCTGGCCAGTGGCTACTGGCGAGTTGAGTACTACCAATTCAAGTAAACCATGCCATGCTGGGGAAGGCCGATGTCTGCTTTCCGCACAAAGTAAAAAGTTTTCGTATCTGCATAAACCTCTTTTTCTTTTTCTTATTATTATTTTAAATACTTAGGTATTGATTTATGAAGGCTATATTGTGGCCAACATATATAAAAATTAAAATTGAAAAACTAATGAATGGTTTTATTTTTAATTTTTAATTTTTTTTATTACTAATCAACATAGAGATAGATTGGTCCTCACCCATCTAGACTTAAGTATTTTTTTTCCTTTATATCAAAATCACTTTTGTGATTGTCAAAATTACTTTCCAATATCATGTTGGCAAATTAAAAAATTAATATTAGAAAAGTTTAAAATAACTTTAAATTAATTAAAATGCCTTTAAATTAATTTTTAAGGTATTATTTGAACGGTAATTTTGGAAAATCAATTATATATATATATATATATATATATATATTTCAAAATCAGTGATTCTACCATCACTCTCAAATATACGATAAGTTGCTTACCGGTAAGTAGTAAGTTTGATAACTATTTATTTTTAAAAAAAATTTAGTTATATAGTGATAAATAGGGATACTACTTATCAATAATAATAATGATAAAAAAAAAAACTAAATATTATTCTTATTTTTCCTGCGCAATTACTAAAGATGCTTACGGAGAATTTAGAATGGTAAAATGAAAATAGAACACATTGTGAAAATTTTAAAAATAAGAAAACATCAAACTGAAACCAAGATATGTTTTAAATACTACACAATATATATATATATATATATATATATATATATATATCTGTGTGTGTGTGTGTTTCTTTATAAAATTATAAAAGTGAGACATACGTAAAAATGCATTTTTTTTGCACAAGAAAAATGTATTATTTTATTATATCATTGGATCATTGGATCAACATTTTGAGTGCAAGTCCTAACAAAAAAAAAAAACATTTCGAATGCAAAAATACATCAGGTTGAGTGTTTTGCTAACCGTTAAATTCTCTCTAACAAAATGTTAAGAGTCTCATAATTCATTTTCTAAAATTCGAAGGTTCAACTTTAATCTGTTGTACTAAAGAAAGTCGTCATGATACTGAAATTTTTCAAGTATGTCAACCTATGTTGATTGATGTGAAGAATCTCTTACCAAACAATTTAATAAATGGTGTGGTTGGAAGAAAAATCACATCATATATAATTAAGATCAAACAACCCAAAATGTTAGTGAGATAGGTCCAAAATTTTCCTAAGAATATTAGGTCAAATGTGGGAATATATTTTTTGAACTTACAAGCCAATAATATTTCACTATAATTTAAATTATGCTTGAGTTAGTAAAAGTAATTAGCATTAGAGTTATACCCATGTGATAGGTTTGGCTTCATTTCTTGTATTTTGACTATATACAATGCATCTAATTTTAAAAATTATAATTCTTGCAATGCATACGTTAAAAAAAAAAAATTTGTAGCTCGCATGCATTGTGACATCAAATTTTTACTTGAAAAAATCCCTCAAAAATATTAATTCATCGATAGATATTTTAAAACATTACATATATTTTAATACAACTTAATTATCTCATCTTAAATTATGCTTTTTTCAGTATAACTGAATTATTTAAAGACTAATTTCCTTCTTTCCTTATTTAGTGCAACCATATATTCCGGTAGGAAATCAAATTTTTTAGTTTTTGATCGAGAAACTATACTTTAATTTATTGAAATATGTTGCAATTAATTGGCTTTCTTCCTAATTATATAAAACCAAGGCAAAGGCATAATAAATTATTGCCTTCAACGTGGGTTTCTTCGTCAATTCACAGATATGAGTGCAAAAATGAATTTGTAGTTTCATTTAAAAAAAAAAATTATAGTTGTCAGATGGCTGGGTATTTTATATTAAAAAATCAATATAATTCATTAGGGCAAAGACTAAAGAGTAAAGAGCACGAATTTATATTCTCTCGTTTAACGTCATCTTTGTGATAAACTTAATTAATAAAAAAAACATTTCGAACTATTTAAAATAGACCTGTACTGATGATATCATTCGGCTGATGATTGACACTTGTCCTGCCCTTGAATTAACGAAAAGTAAATGTCCTTGGGCCCTTCAATTTTCCCCAAATCTCGAATGTTTCCATATTGGTTTGTTCAATTTTGTACGGAAATCTTTGTTTAAATAAAAGACAAACTAACTAAGTTTGAATCTCTGCTCCAAGTTTAACTTAAAATAAAAAATTACATATTTAACATTTGGTTAATTATATTATTTTCAGTTTAACTATATTATATATCATCCAAAATTAAGCTAGATTATGTATTTGAATCACACATCTTTCATTTAAAAAAGAATACAAAATTATCCTATTTATCAAAAATTTAATGGTCACTCGTTACCAACCAACACCTAAAAATTGTTCTATATAATCAATGTTAGAGGTGTAGGAATAGAGAAGAAATACCGCTCAAAAGTCTTGGAAGCCAGGACCATATGTGAGGAGTTGAAATCCCTGAATCAACCGGCGAGAAAAAAAAACTCGAGTAGAATCCAATTTCTTTAAAAATGTTTCAAATTCTCAACAATAAAGATATAGTTGTCCTTCATTTGTTGAAGTACTTCATCTAGCTCACAATTTAAGAGAGGATTAGTTTCATCCGTCACTCCTGATATTGCAAACTACATCTGTTTTAAACTTGGATCTAATGAATGATCTCAAAGAGTTTGTGAGATTGTTTACTTAATTGACTCAAGTTGTTACTCAAGTCTGACTAACCTAAATCAAATTGTAATTCCTATAAAGTCATAAACTCGTAAACCAAACACAAACTACACAAATCAAAACATGTTACAAACGGTACAAATTCAGATAGCATTCTAAAAATTGATTTTACAATATATTTACATATATTTTTGAATTTCATGTTGAAGTTGTAGGAACTAAACAACATGGGGAGCTCGAGAGCCTCGAAAAGCGTATATGCGCACATCTCGTTTGGTTTATGGTTATATAGAACGACTTTTCAGGTGCTTATCGGTTGTCAATCATATTCATATTTATTTCTTACATGCGCTCGTCCTAGGATTTAATAAATATTATCGTACGTTTATTGTAAAATTTTGTCAGACAAATAAATAATGTAGGATTATAAAATTTGAATAATTAATTTCTCGATTAAGAAACACTTTTAATTTCTTGATTAGTATATACAGATTTGGTCCAAATTAATAACAATTTAATTTCTATAATTTAAAATTTGCAACAATTTTTATCTTCGTTGTGAAAAATCTCATCAAATTTAAATGTTGATTTTTTTGTTAAATGAAAAGTATTGATTCTTATTGTATAACAATTGTCTATTTATAATATATAAATATATGTTGTCCTCATCCATTTATCGATATATAAATATAAAAAAGAGAGAATTACAAAAGTAACTCAAAATAAATATATATATATTAGGTTTAAATTTTTACAAAAATAACATAAATTACAAACTTAGGGACCCCTTAAAATTCACTTCTGTGACGAATTTTTTTTTTTAAATTCATATTCATTTTATGTCATTTAGGATAATTTTTCTATAAAAAGACCCCATAAAATCTTAACAAATTTTTTTTTCAGGATCATAAGGTCGAAACTTTATGTATTAAAATTCATGGATTGAATTATTATTTATTTGAAAGTGAAAAACTAAATCGTTACAAATTAATATTGTTACGGACTAAATTGTTACTTCAAATAAATGTATCAATCAAAATGTGGTTTTTAATCTTAATTGACCAATAGTATAGTGTAGTATCACCTGTGAAATGTGAGATGCTTATGAATTGATTTTAATAGAAGTTTGTTGATCAAATAAAAGAATTTACCAACCTTCAGAAAAAATGGAAAATAATTAATAATAATAATAATAACTAGATCAAGCCAAAATAAAGCCTGGTCGAAAGGACGTATTTTTAAGAAAATAATTAATAATAATATGCGGGTAATAATAAAATAAATAATTGTACGATTTACCTAAAGGATATAAAAAATTTCCATTGAGGATCGAATTTCTCTGATATAATATTTTTTTAGTCAAGTCATATCATTTCATCGTTGGTCGGAAAATCCACAATATTTAGTGGAGCACTCTTATCCATCTGTCTTCAAAAGGAAAGAGTGGTGGGAAAATAATATTCTGACTAATTTGGAGATAATGAAAGATAAATATTTTAAAATTTATCTTGCCAATTATTTAATTTTAATTATGTCTTTTATAAAATTTTATTATTATATTATAACAATATAGATATGAAAGTCTACGTTAAGAAACTTTTGGAAAAAAAAAAGTGAGTTGGAATCTCTATATTTGTTAAAAGAAAAAAAAGAGGGTTTAGATTGTAACTTTTGATTTATAAAAAGGTTATTAATTAATCTATGGAAATTGGTATTTTCTGGTATAAATTGTTAGGTTCTAAAAATTTATGATGCAATCTAAAATTGAGTTTTAGAAATTAAAAAAAGATTGAATTTTATTTTTTATTTTTAACATTTGATTATAATTTTAAAATAATTTCTAAATGTAGATTATATCTAAAACAAAAAAATCAATCAAGGCGAATTAAAATAAATATTATTAAACACTTCACGCAAACAAATAACGACTTAATCTTGTTGAGTTCAACAATTAATCTTGTTGAGTTCAACAATTTTAAGTGTGAAGGATCGTAATAGGTATTTTGAACTATATTCAAATTGCAAACAAATAATTAACATATTTATTAAAATAAATTCAAACATTGATAGTAGGACACAACGACACACATTTATTCCATTACTTTATTGAAACTAATAAATCTCTTTTTAACACATTTGATTTTTTTAAAATATAATATTACAAATACGTGAGGGTAGAGCTTTCAAGTGGTAAAAAATACTATCTTTTTTGTTTCCATTAAAAGCTTATAGAGACATTTGATACGTATGCAGTTATATAACAAGTTCTTATACGATAATCTCTTCGTCAGTGCTTCCTTCCGAAGAGTTATTATGCAGTTAAATCAAGTTGTTGTGGTTCTAAGTTTAGAATGGTATTATCTTGATTGATCTTGAGGTAGCTATAGAGAGATAGTTGAGATAATTAAGTTTCACTCGGCAATTAGATAATGACTACAATACTTGAGAGAAAATATTTACTATGCCATGACAAATGAAGATAACTTTTTTTGAATTTTTAATCATTCAACCGAAGGGGATTGTAATCATTTTTGTTGCAAAAAACTTATTAAAAGGTTGTCTCACATGTTTTTTAATTATTTTTGTGGTCAACTATTTCTATTATTATGAGCTTCATAATCTTTTTTATACATGGATAATACTCTTTAAAGAAGAATATTCTTTTTAAGATTTTCAGACGCCATTAATTTCTTAAAAAAAAAATTATATATGTTGTCTCTAAACGAGCATGTTAGATTTTCAAAATCATTTTCACCCACCAAATGTCATCAAACAAAATAAAAAATTTACAAAACATGTAAAAATTTACAAAAACATGTAATCATTTCAAAGTCACAGCATGTGTGAGCGGAGAATCAAATTTACAAATCTTTTAGTTGGAGATATATGTCAGTTACCGCTAAGTTATGTTCGCTTTGACGGTATAATTACAATTACTCGGAGGAAAAAAGGTTTATTAGTAAAGTGATTTCATAATTATTAAATTTTTGTTTTGTTTTCAACATTGATTTAAAAAATATGTGCAGTTTAATTAATGACATGTGAAGGACAATATTATTGTATATTAAAAACTTGTCATATTTGTTTACTACTTAGATTCTTTTCATATTTATTTTACTTATATTATATGATTCAAAGTTGATTTCTTTTACAAACTCAATGTAGGTTATTTATATTTAGTAATACACTAAACTATTACAATGTGTTTTTTTAGATTTATCTATCAATCCATTCAAATTTCAGTTATTTTTAATTATGTTAGGTTAAAGATCTCACCTAAAAAAAATTAAGGAACTTAACGGTGTTTATAACTAAAGGTGCCACTCATTTCATTGCTAATTAGTTTTTTAGATGAAACCCTATAAATATTAAATGGTACTAGAATCCAAAAACTCAAATGAGCACCCAGTCCAAAAATAAAGAGATCCGATAGGGACTTAATGGTGTTTATAAATACATGGATTATTTCTCTTATTGTCAATTTATTTTAAAATAGAATCCCACTAATATTAAAATTGTCTAGATTCACAAAATCATTACTTATAAGTCTATAGTTTTTTTTTTCCATAAATAGTAAATCTCAATTGTTTTATAAGTCGTTCATGAAATTAGGCAAAAACAAATAAAAGAAGACAAATCCTAATTTTGGAAAGAAAAAATATTTAAGCCATTCTAAAATACAACCAATAAAACTTGTTTTATTTTACTTACTCGTGAAGGGTTCAAATTTATAGTGTTTATATTTTCAATAAGCCTTAAAATTAGTGTCTATCAATATTTCCAGGAACTCTTAAAAATAGTCTATATCACTAGTTTATGGTTAACTGTTGTTAAAAAAAAAAAGATATTTAGAAGTATTCTAAATTTGAGAAATATATTCACATTGTACTTTTTTTTAAATAAAGAAACTACTACTACTATATATCATTATTATATATTTTTTTGGCAAGTCAAATAAAAGTAACTTCAAAAATAGCAATGCTAACTTAAGAATTATTGAAAATATAGAAATTAAATTTAGACCTACAAAAGTACCAAGACTAAAATATAATAAGTCTTAAAAGTATAGAGAATAGAATGGTATTTTAACCATAAATAATTGATACTGGACAGAAAACTAGTACAAAACAAGAAAACAATTCTAAAAATAGTGATTCAAATATTATTTATACATTTTTGTTCTTTGTTTATAAAAGGGACAAAGGTATATTAAAGTATGATAAATTTATAAATTAAAAAATGGAATTTAATATATATATATATATATATATTAAAAGTTTGATGAATTAAAAAGTGGTAGTTGGTGACCGGGGGATCCGGCGATGTTGAGTTGGAGCGATGGTTTGTTGAGCTGACACGTGGGATTTTCCCAATTTAGAAACCTTAAAATGCCCAAATAAAAACCGGCTGCTTTGCTTCTTCGTCTTCTTTCCCCATCCGCACAAAACAGAGAAAGAAAGTGCGGTGGAGTGTCGACGTGGCCCACGTGACGTGACTGTCGCAATAAAAAAAACAATAATAATTATAAAAAATGCCATGGCGGTGCCCCTACCTCTCAAATGAAATCATGATAATATCTTTGACGAAAAAAATGGGGGAAAAAAGTAACTCATTGAGTTCGTTGGACAAATGAGTAGTCCAAACTCCCGCCAATAGAATAGACTACCGTGAAATTAAAAATCAATTTCTTTAAATTTAAAGATCATTATAAAGAAAACCTATATTTTTAGTGGATCAAATAGTTATTATTATTTAAAAAATCGACGGTTGATCTCTTACTTCTATAAATGTTGAATTAAAGATTGTCATAAAAAATTATTTTAGATATTTTTATTGTACTCTAAAAATATCAAAGAAATATCAATCAACACATAACATGGTAGATTAAATATTTATTACCATGTTAAAGTTAATAATTTGATCTCCTACTCCAACAATAGTTAGAACTAAGAAATTTCATAAGAAAATCTCTGTTAATTGATATTTTTATTGCGCTGTAAAAATATTGAAGAAATATCAATCACCATTAATAGAATATTATTAATGTGGATAAATTATTCAGAATTTTAAATTTATTTTAGCTAGTCTAATAATATTTAGACGTACAATCCAAATTATTATACAATTCTTAAAATCTACTCGCAAACTTCATCGTCCTCCCCCATCTAAGACTTTCACATTATACTTCAATTCAGACCCATAAAATAATATATTCTTACAAATTAAAAAAATGAGAAGAAAAATTTGATAGGTTTAATATATTGTATATATGTTTGTGTAATCTTGCCCTCCTTTCAAAGAGCCCATGAAACACATGATGATCATTTTTTTTAGAGGACCTCCCATCCAAAAGAGGAAGCATAAGAAATAGGATAAGAAGAACAAAAGTGGTGAGAGAGAAAAAACAATGGTATTAAATATCCAATATATGAATTAAATTTATTTAATCAATCAGCTGAAGCTTTTGAGTTGAATGTTCGTTTATTCATTCTTAAGATGGTATTAGAGCGGGGAGTCCTATGTTCGAATCCCTGCATTGTCGTTTCCTCCCAATTATATATTAATTTCTACTTGTTGGGTCTTGTTGAATGGTCGTGAGAAGGTCCTGTATTCGAACTTCTTTTGAGTTGAATGGTCGTTTAAAGTAAATATAGAAAGTCCATATTCCCCTGTCGTTTAAAGTAAATATAGAAAGCTCATCTACGCAAACCGCCATTAGTTTTGCTATCCTTTCATATGATGGCTGGCCCAAATATACTTAGGTGTCACCCACAGCAACTGCTTGCTCGTATCCTCGACTCACCTAATTCGTTATCCACATGAATAATATTTAGGTACTTATCGGTAAGTATGGTTCAACAATGAAAAAATTGACAACTAGTTTTGTTTTTTTTTATAGAAAAAGAAAAAACCTACTTTCTCTTAATCCCTTTATACATTTTATCTCTTAATTGTCAATTTTTTAAAAGTGCTAGATAGTGAATACTTATTTATTGAGTAAATAACGAAATATTATTTTATCCGCAAATTTGGTCTAATCCATGTATGGGCCTACCTAAGTTTCTACTTGACAGGATATTTCATTGCCTATAACAACCATATTATAAATGTTATCTCAAAAGGGGAGAGAGGGAAAAAAAAAGGGGTATTCTATGGATACAACAGGAAATACGAAAAAAGTAGGAGGGCAAATTCGGGAAGACGCAGCGTTGTTCTAACTACACACACAAAATATCTCTCACACCCACCCACGACCACAAAGCAGATTTCCAAAAAGGACGAAAATAAGAGTCTCCGTATCCCATAGCCCACGCGTCGATGATCGATACCACGGACGGCTCGAGCCCCGAGGAATAAAATAAGTTACTAAACTCGCGTTCTGATTGGGCCACGTGGCCCCCATACGCATGAACCCGCTAGTGGTCCTTCCCGCACTGGAAAGAAACCCAGAGGCTTGGGCCCTCCACATGGACGACGCAGACCTTCCATATATGGTGCTGCGGCAGCTGGTCATGCCTGATGATGTGAATCTGCTTCAGTACAACGCTCCGTAAAAAGACGTCGATTCTCGATTCTGTTTGATCTTCTGCGCTGCCTTGACTCCAAACAACCACCACACTCCTCCGCAAGTAAGTTACGATTTCCTGCAAAATTCCTGCGCATTTTCTCTTTCATTCACTGATGCGTCGTTTTCTTCTGTGTTCATCGTTTTTCCTCTATTTTCGGATTTTTTCTTGATTTCACGCTGTAAATGTATATATATCTCTCTTCGTTATGTGCGTTCGAGGAAGAAAAGTGTATAGAGCTATTGTATTTTATGGATTTGGTTGCGATTTTCCTTGCATCTTCGTTACTTGTGAAATTTACTGGAGTTTTGTTATTTTCTGTAACTTTTCTCGGGGAAAAAATGGATAGAAGAATCAAGCTGCGGATCTGAGCATGGGGAGAGGCAAGATTGTGATTAGGAGGATCGACAATTCGACGAGCAGACAGGTGACTTTCTCGAAGCGTAGGAACGGACTGCTGAAGAAGGCGAAAGAACTTGCGATCTTGTGCGACGCGGAGGTAGGAGTCATCATCTTCTCCAGCACCAGCAAGCTCTATGAATACTCCAGCACCAGGTTCTTACAATTTTCATCTTCTTCTGCTTCTTCTACTGTTTGCCTTTATCTTCGTCTACTTTTCTCCGTCTGAATTATTGATTCGTTCCGTACTCCATTATAATATAGATTAATCTCCAGTACGACAAAACATTGGTAGCATCGCTTTTATCTTTCACCTGATTTTTATTCATTCTATGGCGAGTGTGCACCTTGAGTCACGATTATGACTGTACACTTTATCGTAGATTGAAATTTGTGCATACTGAGAAATATAAATTCTCGAGTCATACAACCTTAGGTTTCAGGTCAGTCTCTTGTCCTTCTTCGTGATTTTATGAGGCTCAGTTCTGTCATTTGCCTTATTCTGCTGGCTACAGCTTTCCAATACTCCACTCATTAACTCGATTGGCATATATCGAGTATCTTTGGAGATATTATTGGCTGCCAGAAACTTTAGTAATTTTCTTATAGGATGGACGGCCGATATTGCTAGTTTTGTTGGCTTACTTTTCCTAGAGAAGATTGAGTTCGATAAGCGGTCAAAAGAGGAGCTATCAGTCCAAAAAACTACAATTCATTCGAACTATATACATTAGTGTTCAAAGATCCAAGTAAACAATGTCGTAAACAACGGTAATAGTTAGAGTAGAGATTTCCAGTGTTGCTATTCTTGCAACACAATGATCATGCAGGTGGTTTAGAATTGAAAAGGAAGAGGGTGAGAATACTCAGTAGAGAGATATAATGACTTCTCGAAATAGAAAATTGCAGCTCCGTCTGAGAAAACATAGATGATCGTGCGAGAAAGCACGTACTATTCTTCTGTAAACAATCGAGTGCAATATCTCGATCGATGGAGATGAAGGTCGTGCGCGATACTGGAAGGATAACCAGATCGATTTGCACCATATGATCAATATCATCGAAGTGGACGCCAACCGAGTCAAATTGCGTTAACATGCGCTGGTTGGAAAAGTGGATTTCTGAGATGTTTAAGTTTAAGAGTGGGATTTACACAAGCCAATTAACCAGTCAAAATTTGTCAACAGTTCATTTAGTTGGTCTATAAACTGTTATAGTTCCGCCCCAAATTATTTCTGAACCCATCCATTGGAGTTTAAAGGAAAGCACCGAATCTTATATTAGTTAAGAGTGTAGAAATAAAAGAACGCATAGTTCTGGACTTCAACTTATATACTGAAGAATGAATAGACACTAATACCTCCTTCTTCTATAGCTTTAAAGTACTTCTTCCACATTCCTTGATATTCTTAAAAGGAAAAAGATTTAAGGTTGAGAAATAGATTTAAAAATTTCGAAGGGAAGTACTCATAATCAGTAAAAGATGAATGATGGATGCTGATCGGTAGGCGCATAAGACATGTACAAAAGGTTGGTCTCGCACAGCTGACATGTTGTGTGGTTCAATTTGTGTACTAGTATCTTATGAGGTTTACTTCTTAAGAATAATTATATTTAGAATTTTTGTTTCCTGCTTTTGAAAACAGTTAAAAAAAAAAAAATATCACGTATTAAAAAGACTATGCATTATGCTATTAATAACTGTTCATGGTTACTTATATTCGAAAATTTTATACGGTCTTCTTTTCCTAAATTGTACTCCAGATATTTCCAGACCGTTTTCTACATTTTATAAAAACAAGCATACATTTGCTTTTCAAAACTCATAAAATATTTCTCGAACTGATTCCTTCTAAATAAACAAGCCTCGGCCTTCAAATGTAGGCCGTGATATTGTTTTATCTTCATCGAGTATTAATTAAGAAAAGAAAAATCGTTTGACTAAGACCGAATTTTTCATACAAATATATTATTTGAAACTAAAGTAATGTTATTAAGGTCTTAGTCGATACTGCTGATTTAATTGTTATCTTTTTCTAATAGAAAAATAATTGTTTAATTTGTTTTCCATTTTTGTCATGGAAAAATATAAAATTTTTGTTGTACGTAGGAAATAATATATTAAAAGAAAAAGAAAAAGAAAAAGAAAAAAGGTTACAAATGATTTTAAGGATTTTTTTTTTAAAATCTGCTTATGAAGTCTACCTTTTTCTTTCTATATGTAACAAATACGAGATTTGAACCATCAATCTCAATATATATGTATATTAATAATTAATGTCTTATCTTATGAAGTCCTATTTAGTCTTACAAATATAGAAATTATAAGTTAGCAACTTAGTAATATGCTGCTTGTGTCTTGGTCTGAATCTCTCGGCGTGGTCAATGAGTTGAACTCAATTGATCAAGAAGAATGAACGAATAATGTTGAGATCTTAGCATTTTTGCACTCTCCCAAGTGCCTTCAAACATATGTGTTTAAGTTGAACTCAATTGATCAAGAAGAATGAACGAATAATGTTGAGATCTTAGCATTTTTCACTCTCCCAAGTGTCTTCAAACATATGTGTTTAGTTCTTTCGTTGTTAATCACCACTCCTCCAAAACCATCACCACTATTCTCTTTTCAATGGAAAAAATATTTAGCTCCTCACCACTTAGGACCAACCTTGTCTTAACAAACATTAAATGTTTCACTACATATTATTTTTCGAAAAATACTTAATACCTCAACAATAAGAAGGAACCAACCTTCCTAAACACTATTAAATGTTTGACAACTAAAAGAGAGAAATGTAAAATAAACTTTAAAAAGAAAAGAAAAAGTTGTCATAAGTTCCTCTTAATTGTTACGGAGCTAAATATTTTCTTAATTTTTTCAAAAGTTTTCTATTTTCTCATTTCTCTATCTTAATTATCAAATATTTAATAGTAATAAAATAAAGATGAGTACGAGTCGATTACTTTACATTGGAAAAAGGATTTTATCCCATCACCATTCATAGGAAGTCTTGTCCTAGTAGAAGGTCGTGGAGGGGTCACCCTTCCCCGTTGGTTTCTTCTTGAAAAGCAGCTTATAGGAGAGATACACCGTTTTAGGCTCATGTGAAAACAATAAACATTAGGAATGATAATTTTGCCCAAAGATACATTTTCCATAATCCATTGAGTTTAGTATATGTTGTATGATAAACAAAAACAAACTCTTCTATGTGTCTGGAAAACATTAGTGAGGCCAAGAAAAAACTTTAAATAGATTGAAAGGAAACTACTGAGGCAAATCTTTTCATGATCAATCACTACCTTTTCTCTCTATTAGGAGTCATAGTTATCCTTTATGGTTGGTTTTTTTTAGTTCAACAATTCTTCTTACAGTTAGTTATTTGCATTAGATGAAACATTAAGCTTGTCTCTTTTGAATAATTATTCTTACATTTCCTTCAAACTACAAAGAGATATTATTATTTTAATAAAGGATAAAGTTCAATAATGTAAAATAGTAACCCGCTTTAGAACATTCGAGAATGTTGGCTAGTAATTAAGAAAAATGAATCACTCCTAGGTAAAATTATAGAACACACTCACGTTAGTTAGTAACATGTCCAAATATTATTGATACTCATGGGAGGTTATTGAAGAAATATTAGTAATCATCAGAACTTTACAGACCGTAGTTGATAAAACTCAAAGAGAAACTGCATATATCTCTTAAAAAACGTGAGAGATATTTTTAGTAATATTTTCTATAGAATTATTAAAATCTTAAAATAAAACTCAAACTTAAAACTTTTTAAGTAAGAATATAAAAGAACATGATCAAACACATATATATATTTTTTATTTTTGACATAATTTTATATATATATTTATTTAACCCTTTAAAATTAATTTTAGCTACTAAACTAATCCAGACACTTACGAAAATACCATTAAAACTATATAAAAAAAATAGTCTCCCTAATTATATCAAATCCACCCTTAGTCTATAAGCACAAGGATTAATAAATTGTAAATAGAACACCGGTAGGATTCAAAAACTCTTCATTAGACACTACTGCATTTGAAGCTGAAATACATGAAGTATTAACTTCTAAAATCAGTTGGACACCAAAGTTTACCTTTTATATAGGAATATTGTTTTTCCTATCATTGTGCCGTATCTACAGCGGTCAATTGCTTAGTCATATCACTATACCAGAAACCGTGCCAGTATGATAGATAAATTGCCCTTTTTTAGTTGATTCATTCTATCTAATTTTCTAATGTCTGCTTGTTTTAGTTCAAAAATTAATTGAACATCATATTTAAATAATGATATTAAGTATAAAATGAAAGAACCAAAATCAAATCAAATAAACCACTATAATGTTAAGTAAGGTACTAGTATTTTAACCTCATTTTTTTTCCTCACTATTAAAGGAGAAACCATCCAAATCTATCAAGATGAACATAATTGTAAATGTCTAAACATAATTAATACACAAAAAAGTTTAAAGTTTTAAACACAGTTAAAGGTTACAAAAATCTTAATAGAAAATATAAACTTACTTAAAAAAACGAAAAAACATGCAGTAAAGAAACCAAAACATATGAATTAACCGCAACGCGGATTGGATGAAAAATTGGAACTTCTCAACATAGCTTCCTAAGATCACAGTCAATCCAGTGCCAATGGCAATAATCCAAGGGTTCACTCTTCCCTTTGTAGCGGCTATTCTAAAAGCTCCTCCCTCATAACAGCGACTGAATTGGAATGGCCGGTCGGGAAGTGCTGAAGTTATGGATACAAATGCTCCGCAAATATTATGTAGAAGAACAATAAACTATATGTTTTTCGAATTTTTCGTACTTATGTTTTTATATTAATTACTTAAATATTGTCATCATGTATTTTAAGTTTCTTACTCACATACTATTTTAAGTTTCTTACTCACATACATAGATTAAAAAATTTATACAGTTACTAGTTCCGACATGAACCTTGCATGTAATATTTTGGCAACTACATTTTATTTTTTGTTGTTTTATAAGGAAAAATAGAGAGAAAAGTTAGAGTGATAAAACGATAAACAAGCGGAGAAAATTTATAGATACAGAAATGTTGGAAGAAGAAAAGCTAGAGACAAGAAATGGAAAGATAAAATTAGAAGGAAAAACTTATAGAGAGACAGTGAAAAATATGTTAAATTTTTTTTTAAAGGTAAAAAAAAAAGGTAAAAAAAAAAAGTTTTACAGACATCATGAAACAGATAAAATTAGGAAAAAAAAAGTAAAGAGCGAAAACAAGGAGAAAATTTAAAAGATTTTTAGAGAGGGAAATGAAAAGTATTCAATAAGAGAGAAGAAATTTGTTGAAATCAATTTAGAAAAACTCGTTTTGTTTTGTTTTTAACTTTGGAATATAATTTTAAAAACTATTTTTCAAATGGAATTGATTAGAAAATCCAAAAACTTAAAAACAAAAAATGAAAATGAAACATTTATGGAGATGACATTTAATTGATAGGGGCTTATAGAAATCGAGACCTATATTTTAATTTTATTATTTGTCAAGTTCAAAGAGTATTCATAAATTTGTACAAGATCTTAGAAATTTTAAATAAATATTCTGTCTGTTTATGATGTAACAAAATATTCCAAGAAAAGATCACATAATATATCTTGATATAAAATTTTTGATCGAGAATCATCAAATGAAACTTCTTATCTTAGATGTAGTATAATAAAGCAAGAAGAATTAGTTATAAATTAAATGCCATCCCAAATATTAATGTCAACTTTACACTTTAAATCTTTTAAATGTTCTATCTCATTCTTTAAGGATTATGCATCCATTTAACACTTCCACTCTATTCTTATTTTCAACAATATTTTGGGGTGAATTATTAGATAATAAGAATGCTTAAGTTGCACAAATCTAGTTAAATGATAATATGTAGTTATCAAATAATCTATATAACAAAACCACCACATATTCGGTTGAGATATAAATTAAGAGCTATAAAGTCAGCACATCCACAAAATCTTTATTGAAAACAAATTCTCTTTAAAATCAAGTGAAAAACATCACCTTATTACAATGGATTTTGAGATTGATTATACAATATGCCAAAAAGAAACTTTCCTGATTAAAAACACTCAGAAAATTTTAAAACCTTTTACAAAACACTTCCATGTAATTTGGAAGAAGCCATCAATTATAATTACTTTATTTTAAAAACAATGTAATAAAAAGTTAAAATTTAGCATTTTAAATTACTACAATTTAGATGTTATGAAAATGTATGGAGGCAATTATCAAGGATGTGGCCACTGAACAGTGTAGAAATTGAACATCCAATCATGAATTCATCAATCATAAAAAGAGTACAAAATAGATAAAATAATATGAGACGAAAAAAAAAACATAATCGTGAATCTCCCTCTACAGAAAAACAAAAGTATACGGCCTTACCAAGTTTGCTAACTAATTTTTTTACTGTCTTTCAGGAAAAAAAATTCGAAACTATGGCAAATTTCAAAAAATTCGTAAATAAAAACTTGATTTTTTTTTATTAAAGAAAATAAAAACTACAATGAAAGAATAAATTTTATCAAATAGAAAATTATAAATTATTCACCTGCCTTTTAAATTTCAGGATGTTTGATATTGGAAAAGAGTTCTTTAAGCTGAATGAGTCAAAACATGCTTTTATGAAGTACTTTTCTATTTTAAGGTCTTTTTTTCCCCATAATTAGGATGTCCACCAGGTCTTAAAAATACTGTAGTTTAAGAAATTTGGGCAGGTCCCAATAATGGAGGGTGAAAATTCCTGTTATGACTGCGAGGCCCTAGTTAGATAGTTTTTTTTTTTTTTTTTTTTTTTTTTTTTTTTTTTTTTTGATACAATATGTAAATGGAGTTTTGAACTCCTGACTTTTTTTATCAAAGATAGATGCCTGAACCATTTGAACTATACTCGGTTTGGCGAGGCTCGAGTCAGATAGTAGAAACTGATAAAGAGAGATAAGTATCTTTTCGGCTTTTTTTTTAAGAAATAGTATATGGAAAGCTTAGGGAGCTCTCGAATTTACTCCTAGCTTGTACCCTCCAAACATAAATAATAGACTCGAGATATTATTAGGATGTTGAGAAGATCTTAAGGAACTTCTAAGGGTGGTTCCCATCTAATCAGATTCTAAAAAGTGTGTCTCTCATTGGCTAACGGTGGTGTAGAACTGATAAACATGGAAAAATAGAAAAAAAATATATCGCCACTTCTTAGATAACTACAAAGATTTCCCTCGGAAAGGAAAGGCCCTGCCCTTTGGCATAAAATTACAATTCACAAGTACTATGTTGCTCCTAGAGATCGGTTACAAAGGTATGATTTATTCCTCGCCTTGACCATTATTCTTTAGGCTGCGTGCTCTGTAACTTCTCTCATCCCTTCCATGGATAGTTCCACTTCACTTAATTTTGGATTTCATTGTCTTCTGGTAGGGTAGAGAAATGACTTATGGTGTAGCTCTATTATATGTTTTGAGCAAATTCTGTGTTCGTCCAAAAATCCAAGACATTTGTTTTTACGCTGATCCTACTAAGGGGTTTTCTTGTAGCTATTTCTTCCATTCTTTTGTATGTTCTCGTCTCATCCCTCCAAACCTCTTTATTTCTCCATTCCCGAGGCCAACTTATTTTGTTTGGTATATCCCGAATAGGAGAGTTAGACTGTGGCGTTCTTCTACTTTGTTGGGGATATGGTCCATATCCTCTGGAGCTATTAGCTTGCCTTTTTGATCTATAGTTGCTCTTTAGAGTCATTTGGTGTTCATTTGACTTGTAATAGACATTGTTGTTTAATGATGAAAGATATTTTCTTACACTTTGTCGTTATGAGATATAAGATGAGATCCTCAATGCGGAACTTGTTTTACAGTTTTATAGGGCATTTAGCCCGAGAGGAATAGGGAAAATTTTAAACTTGACTCTCTTTTGTTTTTTCCAAGAACCCTTATGATTAAGGTTTAGGCCTTAACTTTGGGATCGGAACCAGTGTTTGTCTTTTTAGTTCAGGTTTTGTTTCGACTCTTCTTGTTGGGCCATCTTTTGGTTGAAAAGAAACAATAGAATCTTTAGGGGTAGAGAGAGAATGGGAGTCTATTTGAGATCTCGTAAGGTTTAATGTCTCTTTATGGGAGTCTGTTTCGAATTTATTTTGTAATTATCAAAACGTACTATTCTTTTGGATTGAAAACCCTTTCTTTAGACTGACTTCCTTTGTCTGCGTCGTTGTTCTTGTATGCCCTTGTCTTTGTTTTTGTTTTCATTCGTCTCAATGAAAGTTCGGTTTCTTATAAAAAGACTGTAAAAAGAAGCTCAATTTTCCATCGAGAAACCGTTACACGTCTATTTACACCACCATAAATATCTTGTGGCCTTACCATCTCCATCTTGCTATGGATAACGTCAACTGTTGTAGATTTTTGGAGGATCAATAGAGTGGATTAGTTCAGTTTTTTAGAATCTTCTTCTAGGAAGGAACCTTGATATGAAAAAGTCAAGGGGTGAACTTATCCTACAGGCAAACTCTGTTCCTTTCCGTACAAATCCCATCTTAAGAATCTTTACATCGTTTCCTCTTTCTTTGTCGTCCTATTGTATGGAGCTTTGGAGGAGACATTTTTTTTTAATATTAGAAAGAATTGTGGCCTAATGCCAATAGAATTATTTTCTGGGCATGGTAGTTAGAAGGAAATAGAAGATCCAAAAGGAGAAATAGAGGTTGCAGTCATTTAGGAAATTGAATCTTGTCTTTTCATGCATTGCTCCTTTGCATCTCAAACTTGGGTTTATGTGGCTTCTCTCTTGGATTCTCTCTCTGTCTCCCTCAGTATATTGAGGATTTCATAGCTGAAGGTTTCGGTGGAAATGCCCTAAAAGGAAAAACCTTTGGAATTGTGCAGCAAGGGCGGTCCTTTGGCTTCTACGGCAGGAAAGAAATAGCTTTATTAAATTCTTTTTTTTGTGAATATCAAACATACAGCTTTTTGGTGGGCTTCTATCCACCAGAAAGTTTTTTTTTTTTTTTTTTTTTTTTTTTTAAATTATAGCCTTCTTTTGATTATGTAAGATTGGAAAGCCACGATTGTATAGTCCTTCGGGAAGGGTTTCCTCTACCCTCCGCCTTTAGGTTGTCTTTCTTTTTTTGGGTTCTTGTTTATATACACCTGTGTTTCTTATCGAAAAAAGAAAATTGTTTCCCCAGCTGTGTCTCACGTAAGGCCTTCCATTAAGTGATTTGTGCCAATTGAAGAGAATTCTTGCAACTCCTTTACTTTAGTAGGCTTTTGCCTTGTAGTTTAATCTCGTTGGTGGATGTTTGTTTCTTGAGTAACAGAATGTTCCTCCAATTTAAACTTATATTCATAATTTTCAACAATACCCTATGTTTAATTTCTCTATCATCTTTTTCAGTTTAATGAATTTCTACATCTCTAAGCAGCAAGACGACAGAACAAAAATCTTACAATTAACTCATTCAAACTCTCAAATTTCTATACGTGTACCTGACCAATAAGCAAGAAGGGATCCTTATTTGATTTGATCAACCTGACACTCCATGGATGTAGATACCTAAATTTTGCATTAAAGGATTCAGAGACATTCAACTGTAGTATGCATGTCTCTATAAATAAAATGAAAATCAATACAGAGACATTAAAAAAAATCAAATTACTAAGTGTAGAACTACTTGATAGGTTAAATGATAGGTGATGGAGATAAAATGTTATCGACCCATGTGACATATCAGTAGCTCATAGATAAAATCTAGCACTTGCCTGTTGGACATGCTATCCCTCTTGACCTAGTCATTCCAAATCTATGTTGAATCGCAATACCATTGCTTAGCCATGTCCAGCCACTATACGTGCCATTGAGCCATCGAGCCATGCATGGATTACCGATATCTCCGTGCTATCCCATTAAACCTTAGTTTCTAGGCAGCTATGTAGTGTGCACATGACCGTGTAAGCCCACACCCCTTGGTTTGGTATAGAGTGTTCATGTCTTGGCCTCACTCCAGACATAACCGCTCAAACAGTATTGGTCACAAGCTTAGAGACAGTGGGATAGACGCAACACATGCTACTGCTAATCAAGTGACTTTGGCACACCTAGAGACCTACATGAAAAGGTAGCTCTGAAAGTATAATCAACTGGAATCGTTGACAGCATATTATAAACTAAAAAATGCAACTATACTTGACCATTGCTGGAATGAAGAGGCAAAATTTCGAAAGTTCCATTTCAATATAACCCCTACACAATAGAGAGATTCTGTAGCTCCCGGATGTCAGCTGAAAGAAACTGAAGATAGATAGAACAGGAAGCTGGACTCAGACATCTATTTTATCAGCGTCTATTTATATAATAAAGAACTAGTAAAGTATATCTCTAGTTGAGAAAAGGTGGGACAGAATATCCCTATAAAAAGTGAAATTGAGGACCTAGATCTCATAAGGGTTTAACATGGCAGGTTCAGTCTAAAAAGACGCCATGATATATCCCTATTACCTAATTGTATAAAATAAGTAGAAAGAAGGAATCGGCACCACCTCTTTGTGGAATGCCCCCCTTCTTCGAGGCGTCAGCAAAAAAATCTTTGAAGAATTCAGCATCTCTTGGTGCTTACTCATTAAAGCTTTAAGTTGCATTGCTACCCTTTAAGAAGAAAGGCAAAATATCTGGAAAGCTGAGGTAACTAAAACTTTTTGTGAAATGGTAGGTTTTTCCAATCCTTTTCTATAACTATGATTTCCTAGTGTACATCAATTGGAAGAATGTTTTTAGTCGCCTGCTAGCCCAGGCTAGGGCCGATGCCTTGGCTCCCATCTTCTCTTTCATTTCACTCTTCAGTAAAAGGTTTATTTATCAAAAATATAATAAGAACTAAAATCTACAGTATGTGACAGCAAGTTTCAGGTCTTAGTATGAACTAGTAAAGCCCATGGAAATTAGTCTATGCAATAAAAGCTTGTAAAACATTATTATATAGTGTTGCTTGCAAGAATAATTGTTCATTCAACTTTCAGAGAACATGATTAGTTAGTTCAAAGGTTTACTTCGTAGGTTACACAGCATGTTACACCAATTTGGTGCATAGAAATCTAGGACTACCGTTTGGATAAATGAATAAATTCGATACCAAATTTCTCTTTGTAGGCAACCAAACTTCTTATTCATTTCAACATATCTCTAATGCTAATATCTGGGGTGTTCATGATCGTCTAGACTTTTATCCAGTATAAACTACAATCCAACTTCATGCCTGGGTCTCACTAGTCCACATAGTCAAACTTCAAGCAGAAAACTCCTAACACTTGCTCCAACATTTCAAGAAGAAAACCTCTAACTGAAGAAACTCTCTCAAACTTCTAGTTGCAAATTATTTCAAGCCTCTTAATTTTATGTAATTTTTGGGAGAGAATTTCGGGAAGGATTCATTGTAAGAGAGTGTAGAAATTCTTTGAGATCAGAAGAAACTTGTGAATCCACTTTTTGTCGATTTATTGCTATGGAATCTCTTTTATCGGATTTTTAATCAAGTGTGAGAACACCTAATAAGAGAGGTTTGATCCTAAACTCGTAAAAAGGTTACCCAGTGATGTTTGATCCTGACATACAAGAAAACTGGCTGACACTAAAATATTCAAGAAGCTGCAATTGAGGCTTAGGTTTCACTATGGATCTCCAATTTTATTGCTTTAATATTGAGTTCAAGTTACTTTGAATTTGCATGTTGATAGATCAGAATTGTTTTGAACATTATTCCCAATGTTATTTTATTAGATCTGTATATTAGGTGAACTTGTTAAATTTTATTTGTTTAAACTTTAAATATTCTAGGTGAATTAGGTTGCTTGATTTAATTTGCTTTTTTTAAATAAAAATAGAGGTCAATTGTTCAATAACCCTATATACCACCTTCTAGTGTTGAGATATGACTCTACATATTCCATTCTTCCTACCAGCAAAATTTGAACTTCTACTATAAAACTAAATTTCATGTCATCCCTAAAACTTTCATTTCTTGCAAATATCATGGTATTTTTATACTGTAATCCATATCAGAAATAGGACTTCATCTCTAACTCATAATTATTTACTGTGCCTTACCAGCATGAAAACGCTAATAGAACGATATAACAAAACAAAAGAGGAGCAACATCAGCTTGGGATCTCGACTTCTGAGGTTAAGGTATTCTCCACCATCTAGGACTTGATTGTATTTCCTTCTGAGTGCCAGACATATTAAGCAAAAGATCATGTATGATTGTGAAAAAAACAAAAATCTAGATTTCCTATCAGTCAACTTTCTGGATACGATGATGACTAATAAGAATTATATATCACATTTACTGCTGGTATGACTATGTTGTGGAATATGGGGGTGAGGCAGACAAGAGGGTTTGGGACAGTGCGGTTCATGTGCTGATTCGTATAGGAAAAAATTCCTCAAATGAATTACTAGCAAGACCATCAATCATTATGGATCAAATGTGGTTAGATCAGTGTTGAAAGCTAGTTTTGTTAGTTACATCAAGAATCATTGTGAATCTGGACATATTAGTACTCACCAATACTACTGTCAAGGTGACAGGAAACATATTAGTATATCTGATGGAAAATAGACAATGGATATTTTTATCAATGCAAATTATTTTGATTAAAAGAGATGCCCTGCAAACCTTCTATTTACCTCACGCATGGCGAAAGAACAATCCAGAAGAGTAATCATTAGAGCAGGAATCTTGGACACAGTAACCTTGAGCTAGTAATGTCACTGAACAAAATAAAAAGTTGATTCAACATTTAATTTCAGAAAGATGAAAAAGATCAGAACGCATAAAAGTAGCAACATGAGATTAAGAAACCTGAAAAGTTAAGGTGCCATTATATATTAACAAGATGTATAAAGATATTTTTACAGAGTGAGTTATTAAAACTAATAAATAATGGAAAAACAACTCTCTGTTTCGGCTGGAAAAATATAACTTTATCAATTAATATCCAAGTAATTTTTGTCATATCGATAATTTAAAATAAAAACTAACATAAAAAATTTTGTGAATCCCAATCCTCATTGGAGGATTCTTTGAACTCCTCCAGTTTCCTGTGGAAATGGGTTGTAGGCCAGGATTTTGAGAGGAAAAGGATTGGAGGCAAGGAATTTGAGAGGAAATGAGGTGTAGGCAAGGATTTTGACAGGAAATGAGGTGTAGACATGATTTAATATTCCTTGGCCTTCTCCATGCTAACATTCCATTGCCATCCATAATCAAACTTAAGAAATGCTATGAATTCACTATAACAGTGTACACTAGTCAAATGACTAAATTTAAATATTCAAAATTTTTCATTCTACAACATACATGTAGTTCAGCTTCATATTCAATTTCAGTACCAACAATAAATTGTTCACTCAAAAATTGATCATATGCATACATACATACAGTTTGTAGTGTGAAAAAGAACATTCACGCTATTATATTTGAATATCAATGCATTCATTAACAATTCTATATAAATACAATGATACAACTGCTTGAACATTTACATCAATCTTAAACTTTGACATTTAACATGGTAAGAACCTTCATTTTCAGAAATGCTTCCTGACATGCCTATGCTTCATATATAATTTCATTTTCAGAAATGCTTCTCAATATGCCTATCCTTAATATATACTTCATTTTGAAAAATTCTTCTCAATATGTCTATGCTTAATATATACCTTCATTTTCAGACATGATTCTCGATATGCCTATGCTTAATATACATTTCACCCACATATAGAACACATACTCTTATACTTCTAAAGAGTAAGGAAATTACATTCTGATTTTTAATCATTAGTACTGGCAAAGGGAAGCAGCAATGTTACGACAGCAACTTCAGAGCTTACATGAAAACCATCGGTACCATTATATCCTACTTTATTCTACATCATAACATGTTTGTTAAACACTGATACTATAAGGAAATCCAAAAGCAAATATGAAATGTCCTTCAACTTTTTAATGACTTTATACTGTAAGTGTGTGCATAAAGTCTCCAATCTACTTCATACATTATAACCATGTACACTTATTTCAGATATGGAACTAGTCTTTATTAACAACCACGCATGATCCGAACGTACACTTCCTAATATATTTCCTAAATGTTGCATACAAGTTGAAAGAAAACAGAAACTTAGAAAAGTTCAAAAGAACACCACTACCATTGTTAGAGCACCACTAATAGATATAATTACAGGCAAATGATGGGTGAAGAGCTGACTGGCCTTAGCGTCAAAGATCTACAGAATCTAGAAAATCAACTAGAGATAAGTCTACGTGGTGTCCGTATGAAGAAGGTATCTAATTGTATCATTTGTTAAATACATTGGGTATTTTACAGATCGTTCCCTTTCTTTGAGCAGGATCAAATCTTAATGGATGAGATACAAGAGCTAAACAGAAAGGTTAAGCAACTACAGCTCTGACATTCATGTTCTCAATTACTTTGGTTGCTAAATTTCATTTTCTTCTTTATAGGGAAACCTTATTCACCAAGACAATATGGAACTTTATAAGAAGGTAAACTTAATTCATCAAGAAAACTTGGAATTATACAAAAAGGTAAAGATGTAAATAATTGAAACAAACTTTAAATATCAACCGAAAATAACTAAAGGTTTTCATTGTTTAATCAATAAAACATTGTGTTGCTTAGTCACCCTCAACATAAAAATTTTCAACATCCTAGGTCTATGGAACAAAGGGTGCCAATGGAGCACACACAAGCAGTCTAACAAACGGACTTGGCGTTGGAGAGGAGGCAGATATACCTATCAACCTTCAACTCAGTCAGCCACAAAATCATAAGGCACCAGAAAGAGCTACAAAACTGGGGTAAAATTGCACCTATATCTGTAAATTTTCAATAATAAAAACAAATGAATTTATCCAATCACTATTCCAATCTTGTTCTTTTGATGGTTGCAGCAGACTACAACTACCCTAGCAAAAAGAGACCTTACACCAACCAGGAAGATGTTTCTTATTTTGCATCAAGAAAACGGTGTAAGGTTGCGACTAATCTTTCAATCAACGAAATGTGGTAAAGTAACAGACCATTTCATACTAAAAGAAACCAGATTTGTCATGTTTGTGGTGATTAAAACATGGGTATTGATGTGAAGAGAAGGCTATTGGCAACAAACAATAATTGAAATTGCATCAGCATGTACACTTCATTTCCAGATATCTCAACTCTTAAGGTCTATTTGCCTCCATTATAGTTGGCTAGATGCAAATGTTCATACTTTTCATGACATGAGATATTATAAAAGAAAATTCTGGAGATCACCAGGGAAAGGAAACAAGTAGATTAAAAAGAAAATTTGTCCTGTACTAAGTTTCACCCAACAGTTATACATGATGTTCAGCATAGAAGGACGTAGAGTATTAAACTCGTACCTCTCCTGCCCAACCATAAATAATAAACTCATCCAGCAGTCTGTTTATCAAGATAATTTTCATTACACTAAAGTAAGCCACAACTCAGTAACACAAATTTATCAAAAAAAGAAATAAAAAGCTCCAACATTATGAACCAGTGGCAATTGTTTAATCAGCATCACTGCTAATATTAATATTTCCAACTTCATAAATTCATTTTTTTTAGTAAGAAACGTCACTTCATCAGCTCCAAAGAAGTTAAAGAAACACTCTAATTGTGGATAATATAGTGGAACTGTATCAAAGGATTATGCTAGTCAGGTTGCTAAAATACGCCTAAAGTTTGAAAACCACCTTATCACATGTACAAGAACTTCCCTAAATGGATATGTTAGAAATGTTAGAAAATTATGGAAAAAGAGTCATGAATGGTTCACAACCATATCCATATTGCACATCACAAACAATCAATATTCAAAGTTCTTCTGTAGTAAACAATCCTAACAACAGCTTATATAGTAAACAATGGCCATTATGGTATTGATAATAATCTAGCCATTTACTTGTATGTACCAGCTAACTTATAACCACTAAACTTCAATCAGTGGAGCTCAAATGTGGAGAACCTGATAATTACCGTGATCTAGAACCGTTTTGTTTTCAAAATTTAAGCACCATAAAGATAGATTTTTTTACATACTCATACAAACCCAACCCCAGTGAGAAATTGAAAAACAAAGCAAACCTAACTTTTGACCATACTTGCATGACATACAGTGCGTCAACAAATAAAATTGATTTTGAAAAGTAATACTACTCAAAAATAATGTGCACGTTGTCACATTCGTAATAATTAGTGAGTTAATTTCATTTCAATTGCATATACCCTTAACACTAGTGACATTAGTGAAGGGATCAGTTATGGATAGATATATCCAAGCCAAAACCTAGAATAGAATGAGATTTAGTAACATCTACTTAAATCATTCCTATAACAATGACACAAAAACTGCAATTAAATGCATCCATTGCATGCACACACATGACTGCTAGATAATAAAATGTCTATGTGAGAAGTTACTAAAAGCTAATGAAATTCAGGTACCAGGAACTTGAGCGAAAGGAAATACTAACAAGGGAAAAAGAATATTCAAAAGCTTAGAAGGAAGGGATTGGTAACCTCTAACCACACGATCAGGCGTAGAATTACTTCAATGAGGGATGGAAGAGAAAAATGACTTCAACACAAATAATAATGTATGTAATCAAATCCATAGAAGTGATCCATCTTGGGTATGGTGTGATGTAAACCCTTTTCAATAAAAATCCCCAAAGAACCTTTGTGGTAAGCCCAATTCAACGATGGTCACAATCTACACATGATGTAACACCACAGCATATGTCTGCGGTGCTAGAAGCCAACAAAAAAAAATTAGTCGACACAAACCTTCAATAAATTGGCGTTTGCTTTAATTCAGCTCCTAACTTGGGATCTTGTACATCTTTTACCTCCTTTATGGGCATACCACCCAATGGTTCTCACACCCTTCCTGTTCCTATTCTACATCATAAAAAATGATCCTAGACTCTAGACTGGTACAACTGCTAGAACAATCTAAGATAAAATATACAACAGAATGAATTCAAAAACTTGAAAAGTCACTAGCTAACTATTAATTATTAAATTCATTTAGATAGAGATAAGTCTAAAATTAAAAAATAAAAATAAAAATAAATACATACACACACACACACACACACATATATATATATATATAACGGGAGTTGGATGCTATTGACGTCGCTTAGCTAAGAATATAATATAAACCAATCTGGTGGAGTCAAAAGCAGGGTTGTCAAATATTCACCCCAAGTCACTTGAATCAACATCCAGAAGCTAGGTTGATGTGATTAATTTAATCCAAGAAATGATCAGGATTCAATGTGACAATTGTTTATATATTTGACATTACAATCAAGGAATTTTGAAAACAAGGTGCCACCTGCAGAGAGGATGAAGTCAATGGAGAAAAGGAGAACTATAGAGTAGAATTTAGAATGGAATTGGGTCACTATATTTTCAAGATATTGGAAGAAAGACTAAAAGAAAATCTTAATCCGACATAACGTAAAATCATGTACTTACCCAAAGATATCAATTAATTCTGGATTGAGATTATCACTAAAAGAAGTTTCTGAAATAAAGCCACTAACTAATTTATCAAAGCCCTTGAGATCGTCAAGGATAGAAACATCTCCTGAAAATTTAAATTGCTCAGTTCCCACCATTGAGCCTTTTCATGGCCTTAAAAAGAAGCTATAATTATGATCCCCTGTGCACCAGCAGCCCATTTAAACTTTCATTGATAATGTCAGTGGTTAACATATTTCAAATACTTATTCAGAACACAACAAGTTCATTGTTAGTTATTCTTTAATGGTTCTACTACCCGGTGCATGATTGGTACAACTTTCCAGGAATATCAATAAAATCGTAATCTACTTCTTTGTCCAATCAATACAACCAACTTTTCCAATTGGCACAAACCATCAAAAAGGATGAACCAAAACATTTTACTTTGTCACGAAAGGTAGACTGCAAGAGGATTGATAATCTAATCAATACATGGAAAATGGTGGTTACCTTGTTCATGGCAAGGACTTATCAGTGGACAAATTCAACTAACCTCTTAAGGGAGTTTGTTGTATCTATTTCTGGAGACACAAGTTTCTTTTTTTTTAAAAAAAAAGGTTCATTCCAGTGTAAACTCGGCAGATGTATTCATTATCTGGAGTGTGGATAATACCTAAAAGGCAGCAAGTTGAAAGCCCAACTGCTCCAAATTCAACCCAACAATAAATTTTCTTTAACAATGCTAACTTTCATATTTTTAAAAAATCTTGGTGATTTCACTGAGAAGAAATTATAAAAACTGGATAAACGATCCAATGAGAAGAATCTCATGTAATTAAAATAGCTTTCATAAATAGTACAATACAAAAGAATGCCCCCAATAACTATCCATAAAAAATTCGCCCAAACTTTTTTTCTCGTTGAATCTTAAAAAGAAGCTGTAAGAAGGATTTTGTACCATGTGTTGATTACATTCAACTCTTCGCTGAAGCTATTCTTATCTCCTTTAACCAAGATGCCAAAGAATGGTCATTCGCACAATTAGAAGAGCTTTGGATACCTATAATAGAGTCACCATTTGAACTCTCTAGTAAAGTCATTTATCTCTTGATTAGTGCATGCAAGCAATGCCAAAGCATTGAAATACTGAACTCCAAAAATTAATAGATTGGTGAAAAAATGCACACACTTAATTCTAATTCCTAATCTTTACAAATAATGTATCATTGTTAGGACCCGAAGAATGAATTCTCCTTGGAATACACTGGTTATGATGATCTTTCCCATACAACACCAACCAAGTGAACATTGAATACTATTTGCTAAACACAGGGTAATCATTAAGAGAATGGTGCAAACAGAACACCCAAAAATGCGAGGAAAAATAAACTGACAAGTCTTGAGACCGAAATCCTTTTGCCAAAACAATTAAAAGTAATCGAGACCCTATCCAGAATAAAAGAGATATTAAATAGCGGTATGCTATTGCTTATTAAAGATTACTTCTATGCTTCGGGAGGTAAGATCAACAACTATTTACTCAAATAGTTAACTGCAGTTTTCATGGCAAAGAAGACTGGCTAGCATACCAAAACAAAAGTTGTGAGTTCTAAGTATGGAGCTTACAGCACCCTACATCACAAAGAGTCAAAGACCTCAAAGATGATCTTGTCTGAAAGAACACTTAAAGATCTTATAGGGTGACTAATTCTACTAAAATCATGCCTTAAAGGAATGCGAAAAACGTAACATTCAACAAAGCATGAACCTTAACTCGTCTTTTCAAAGATTGGACGTGGAGATTTGAACCTCCGACCTTAAGGAAAGGAGTAAATGTCATTCCTGCTAAGCTATGCTGTCCTAACTCGTTATTAATTAATAAGATATTATCCAATCTTAATATCTTATAAACAAGTTTGATTTTTTTTAAATAAACTAAAGCATCAGGAGTTTCTAAGAAGTTAGAAATGCGTAGTTGGACAACCATACCATACTAGATAAATATGAACCATTCCCAAAGCTCTAGAGTTTCGAACTATCATCAATCATCAATGTTATCCCTGTATTTATTTCAAGATAACAAACAAAAGGATCCTTTCTTTAAGAACCAAACCCGAATCACTAATAAACAGAAGAGGGAGGAAAAAAAAGGGAGGGAGGCTATGGCCAAATCATAATAACGTCGTCAACTTCCAAAAACATTATACAGCAGCAGATATAAAATGTTGCAACAGAAGTCTTGTAGCCTACTGAATAAGTAACTTGAATACAGGTGCCTAGGTTCACGATCAGACAGGCAACGGAAGTGCAAATGTAAAAACAATAATACACAGAATCTCAAATGCTTAAAAATAATAATTAAAAAATAACAAAATTAGTGGCTATCTCCGGAATTCTTTGAGAGCTGAACTCACGCACACTGTCAAAAGAACCAAACACTTGAAGGTATGAAACTTCTCTCTATGATTTCCAGCTCTCTTTAAATATAAAATCATTAAATATCATATAGTGCAAGTGCTATGAAATGCGTATTTAAAAATCACGTACAAGCACAGAAGCAAGCGAATAATAACATATTATAATTAAAAAAATAAATAAACGTCATATTATAATGTCACACACACACACACACACACACACACACACACACACATATATATAATAAATGCCTGACCGGATTGGTCCTTCACTCATTTTATATTTGTATTTGCAGTAGAGAAATGGAAACAGAAACTACGCTACATCAAGCACTAGTTCTCAGAAGGAAAAACGTAGTGAGTACGTAGAGCGTGAAGAAAACTTACGATGAAAGACGAACTCTGCAATTAAGCGATTCTACATCGTAATGTCTGTTTGGTTCACAAGAGGACGCACTCAACAAGACGACCTAGTAATTCGCAGGCAGCGGAAAAGTTGAGCTCGGATTCTCGCCTTTTTCAGTTTTCTTCTCCTCGCGGATTAAAGCCAAACCAAACGGATCTGAGAACTAGCTTCCGAGACGACGTTATCCTCCAATGAGAAATACGATCGAACTGAGAAGCCATAAACAATAGCTGAATCGATAATTAAAGTAAAATTAGAGCGGGAAATTATATCACAGACACGCATGGTAAGCATGAACATATGTTGAGAAGCACGAAGATGGAGGACGACAAAGATTGAAGAAGAAGAAAAATTCGAGGAAAAGTTCCAAGAGAACGAACGAGAACCCGAGTAAAAGGAACGGATAGTATGCGATGCTTCACGCGAGGAGACCAAAAACGCCGGTACCAGACGACGAAGAGGCAGAGCAATTTGATGTTTGATCTCTCTGGACGCCCGAAAAGAAACCGAAAATCGAGAATAAAGGGTCATATTTATATACGTGATGTGACAGAAGAAGACTGGTGGATTTGGCACGCTTGGTACTTCGTACGATTTTTTAGAATAAAAAGAGAGAGAAAAAAAAAGAACTACATGTAATCACTATTCACTACTATTTGTTTGTCACAAATTTAGCTTTCTAAAATTAGTTACAAAGTTTTCGATGTTATTCAAATAAAGAAAGGTAGTAAAAATAAATTGATTACCCATTGGAATTTTTATCGTATTTTATTTTAAATATCCATTTTTAAGTTAATTTTCATTTAAGATATTTTTTAAGTCAAATAAATAGTATTAATGTTACTTTTTCTAAATGGTTGAATGACCAGTAGAAATTATGATTATTATGTAATATAAGAATGATCCTTTAATATAAGTTTTGGTTATACAAGAACGTGCTTTCTCCAAAAAAAATTAAAAATAAAAATAAAAAACAAATACGAAAATGTATAAAAAATATCTCTAAATTTATTCGTCTCTCCATATAAGATGAACTCCTCGTCATTAAATATTTGACAATTCATTGTTATTTTAAAAAAGATTTTTATTTTTATATTATTTTTTTTAAGTTGTCAAATATTTAAGGTGATGAGGACAAAATTGCTCTTGTGGCAGAGGACTCGAGTATTTTTCATTATATATTTAAATATAGGAATATCAAATAATATTTAGAAAAAAAAAAAGGAAAAGCATTTTCTTACGCACGTGCCAAAAATAATCAACATCCATATCCTGAATTAATAAAATCAAATATCTATAATTAGGTCTATTACGTGGGGCATCGGTGCCCAGTGTAGTACCACGTGGCACGAGCTAGACAAACCTCCGCGTGCGTAGGAGAGAAAATTTCCTGTTGAAACGTGTCGAGAGAACATACTGGAAATGCCAGATCACGCAAAGGAAAGAGAATTAGGTTCGTCTACGTGGCATAATGGGCGAATGCAAGTCGAACGCGTAGTCTATTGTAAACCAAGCAAATAATTATTTTTAAATTGCCGAGGATGATAAATATCTACTGACAACGAGAGCAACGAGTAAAATCAATTATAAAGAAGTTTATTTTAAACAGTTTTTCTTAAAAGAAAAGATAAAGTACGAAAGTGAGTTGGCCAACGTATCTACAGCTACGTGTCGAACATTGGAAATGTTAATTAATAATCCTGGCAATTTAAATAATATTTGTGTAAGGGAAAGGACGAAGATATTTTAGGATTCAAAGTGGGATGTTCCCAAGTACGAAGATATTTTCCGGCCCAAAGGAGGACAGCACATTTAGGTTCGAGGAATTAACCTTTTTTTTTTTTCCATTACTAAAGCAAATATAACGTGCGTACGTGGGATAAAAGCTTTTAATTTTAAAGGGAAAAAAGTTCTGTTTTTACATGGTCACTGGATAAGATGCTCAAACCGAATATAATTGGTTTAGGCACCTATTTCTGACTTGAAAGTTAATGGGCAAAGGGACAGTCTTGATAGATAATTTCTACGGAATGTTGGCTTCCAAAAGATAACGAAGAATATTCTTCCATGGCACTCTCATAATATAGGGCCATAAATTGAAGAGATCAAGTAGTGGCTGCAGCATTAAAGAATTTGGTTATACATATATACATATGGTATATATATTTTTGTTCTATTATGATAATAATACTGTTACAATGCTAAGAGTTATATTCGAACCATGGACCAGTGAAGTTAATTTATTTTTTATTTTTCGTTATTCTTCATATGGACCATTGAAATTTGAAGTTGCAACTATTTAATTGACAAGCAACCCCTACTGTCTGGTCAGTGGCAAAGGAATCTTTCCAGAGAGCGAAAAGAATCCGATGGGAAAGAGCAAAAACAAGACCATTGAAGTTTGTTATCGTTGTTTACCATGCCACTAGTCACCAAAGCAGAACTATACAGTTCAAATTCTGCTTTAAATGAAATATTAGTTTGTTTAAAAACAAAACTAAAATTTCTGAAAATAATTTAAAATAGAGAAGAAGTATATACAAATAATTTAAAATATAAAAATGAGTGGGATCAACTAACAACTTCTTAATTGAAAATATATGTCAAATATCGTTGAAATACACTCGTTTTGACTAAAGAAAAAAATTAACCATGTATCTTGAAGCGACTTTTTGTTGAGGTGACATAAGCCAAATAAAACCACATTACTTTAGAAAATAAATGACAAATAGAATAATATTTTAAAAAGTTGTTTTCATTTTAGTAATATCCTTTTTATGAAAATCGGTTGGTTCTTATTTTTTTTTAGGAGAAAAAAACATTAACAAGTAAAATACAATGGGTTAGAAAATTAAAATTACAGAGATCTTGAGCTCAATAAGGGAGGGAGGAGGTATATAAATTATAAGTTTGGTTTCGAGTTGTGTTCATTATTCATTAAGAAACCGCAATTTTCAAGGACGTTTCCAAATTTTTAAATTCGTGTTTAATATGTCACTGTGTTGTCGCTTTTAATTTGGCAATTATGTCACCAAACATCCTAAATTTTTATGAGATCGGCATGTCACGTAATTCCTGAATTATAATGCAATTAGCATGTTAATAAAATATTAAACTATTGAAGTTAATAACAAAAATTTATATGAACATAAGATTGAAAGTTTGAAAACTATAAATATTGGAATCTATTAAATGTATTTATAAAAAAATAAAAAAAACTATACACTTAATAGACATACCTTTGAAAGTTGGGGCTAAACTTACCACTTAACACTGCATCAAATTTTATAGACTACAAAATCTCCAGCAAGAATATTTATTCCCTTTGATCACTAACTTCTAAGTTTGAAATATATCTTCCTTGTTCCCTTCCAAAGATTTGATCACTTCAAAGCAATTCTCAAGAAAACAGAAAATTTTCTTCAAAGCCGAAGCTTAAAAGCAAGCAAAATCAACAGTCTACACAAACGGCCTTCCAAACTACTGAAATGGCACTTGGCAATTTTGAAATGAAAATGTGATGGATGTCATTAAAACCCGATTTTGTTGTAGTATTTTCCCTATGTCACTCTTCAACCTATTTCCTCAAAAAGTCTTAAGGCTTCGTGGAAGAAGAAGAATGCCTCGTCTGATCCGAAACTTGCCATATGTATTATTCCAATTTAAATTTTCTTAAACTTTGGGGCCACCTAATTCACACATATATATTTTTTCCCTTGTTGTGTAAAAAGTTTGGGCCCTTTGTCTTTCTTGGAATTTGGAGTTGGGACGTAGAATTTCTAGTTTCCTTGATCAAGAAACCTATTTGAGTCAATATGGTGAATCAAATATAGCGGCGTTAATTTAAATTAAATTTGTTTAATCAGGTTTAATGGTCAAAAAAAATTTCTGCTGAGGTTAAGTAATATCTCGAACAAACTTGATATCCTAAATCTGGGAAGGTGGAGGTAGATTGGGAGGAGTGTATAGGGTGGATATAGATAGACTGTGTACCGTTGGTGGAGGATTGTGTAGTGAACTGTTTGATTTTGTTTTTAGTTGTTTTTTTTCCTGTTGTTTAGTGAACTGTTCGTATAATTTAATTAAAGTTTTTTTTTTTATAATTTTGTAGAAGGCAATTAATCCATCTATTTTAAATTTGATATTTTAAGAAAAATTATGTATATGCAACAACCTTATGAATGAAAAATAGCACACGGTGCAAATTAAAGAATAAGATAAGCCATGAGAAATGATGGAGGGAGAGAGGAAGCACAAAGACGGTGGAGTGGGGGTTAGAATTCCGATGGAAGGGAAAGGAAGAGGAAGAAGATGGAGATGTAGGAGTCAAAGATGAAGAAATCAAAACAACAAACAACTGTGAGAGAGATTAACAAACAAGTAAAGATGTGAAAGACATTTGAAGTATAGTAGAGTAATATTTAACCTCAGAGTTTGAATAGATGAAACCCGAGCTCTCATACCTCACAACTTACACATGGAGTGAACTACTCAAACCAACCTCATCCCACCTCAAGTTTACAGGCCAATCCTTAAATAATGTCGGGACTAATTGAATCATGCATTCATCCCGATATCAATTTACCAAAAATAAATTTCTATTTGTTGGCCTTAATGGCCAAAACGGGACCACTGCCCATCACTTCATAGAGGAATTTTTCCAAATTTAATTACACGTACACACTCTCCTATAATTAACTTCAAAAGAAAAGGAAAAATCAAATTCACACACGCAAACAAGCTCTCGTATGGAATGGATACAAATTGCACTTAAATATCAAAGAATCGTAAAATATTAAGGAATTAATGACATTAAAAGCACTTTAATTGTCTCCTTGTCTCGTATATAAGAAACACGATTATGTCATATAAACCATCGCTTCACCGCCCAATTATCCAAAAGTTAATTATATATATATATACCTAACGCAACCCATCCGAGAATCTCCATTGGGCGAACGAAAATCAGCCCAAACGGACAAAACTTCCCAATTCCCTCTTCTCTGTCTCTGTCAGTGGCACCACTACCCCTCTGCCTCGGATGCTTAAAATCCAAAAACACTCGTTCGTTTATTCCAATTTGGCCTTCAATTCCATTATCTGCCACACACTTGTATCCGAAGAGAGAACATTTTCTTGCTCTCCAAACGCAAAATAAAAATCTTTCTCAGAAAAGGGAAAGGGGTTCCGCTAACCGCTAATGGAGAGGCCAAAAAGTGGGGAAGGAGAAGATTTAGCTGCGTCGTGTTGGGGGCGTCTCAAGTCGAAGCTTTCGTGGGTTAAAAGAGAGAGCAATAATCTGTGCTTCACAGAGACAAAGCCATTTAACGGCGGATTCAGGTATGACCCATTGAGCTACGCTCACAACTTCGATGAAGGCTTGGATGAGGATCAAGAACCAGGCTATCGCAGTTTTTATGCAAGATATGCTGCTCCTTCCAAATCGCTGCCTAAGAAATAGCAACGATTCTCAAATTTCGCTCATGGTAATTTCCTTTTTTTTTTTTTTTAATATTATTATATCTTCTTCTTCTTTCTTAATAATATTTGAATGTGGTGTATATACTCGAGAGGGGGGTATAGTTGTCAAGGAAAGAGATAAAAAAAAGAAAAAAAAGGAGAGTTATTTATGTATAAACTTAATCTATTGTGGAAAAATTTCCACTAATTTAGGGTTGCTGGACTTGAAGTTCTTTGAATGAAAGGTGATAATGTAATTTTGATAATACTGTTAAAGTTTTCAGTCTTCGGTAATGCGAAACTTGTCTTTAGTATTCTTCTTTGGAGTCTTTATGAGTTCAGCAGAATTGACAGTTCGTTCTTTACTGAACTTTCCAATGCGATATTTTAACATAAAAAGTTGGTTCTGGAAGGTCGAATTACAAACAAACATACAGAAGAATAAGATCAACAACTTTTCGTTTTTTAAAAGAACTGATGAATCTAATTCTGATTACTTCTGGTTGATCCTTTGCAAATAATCTACTTCTGGTTACAATTAAATCGAGGATACTAAAGAAAAATGCTTTTTTCACATGTGAGACAAATACTAAAAAAATGTGATGTAAAAAAATTGAACATAAAAGAAATCAGAACACAGGACAACCATCGACTACGATACCTTTAGCGGTGGGGCAAGTAGCTAATTCGCAGTGCTCGCCGTCGGATCCCCACCACGACACAGCTTTATCCTCCATTGTTAACGTGAAATACAGAAGCACTCCCATGAAAGCCAAGCCCGCATCCAACGCCGCCGAGAGAACGTAATTGTACCTCTGCCACCACCGTTTGCGGTACCTGAAAACGAAGAAGTTGAAGATGGTGCCGACGATGATCCAGCAGTTGAAGTTGACGGTGGTGGCCGGCGGCATGGCGGCGGTGGAGCCGAGGAGGACCGGGAGGTTGATGAGGGAGATCCATTTGTGATTGGGGAAGGCCTTTTGGAGAAGCCATACCAGGAGGGGCCCCACGGCGCCTCCGATGAAGAACCAATTGAGGGCCGCGTAGTTTCCGAGCGAGCCGAAGATTCGCTTGGGCCCAACGAGGCCCCAGATGACTGATGCGTCGAAGAAGACGCGGTCGCCGGGGCAGGTCCAGGGGCTGTTCGGAGGGAGGAGTTGGTCCTGGCAGATGTTTTCTACGGAGGTCAGTAGCCACCATGCCACTCCCATGTTCACTGTTCCCGCTATCAGAGTTCCTATGCACTTCAGTGTTGAGAAAACAGAACAAAAATCACATGGGTAGAATTTTGATAGAGAACAATTTAAACAGAAATAGAAGTTGGAATATACAAAATGAATTTTGCCCTCCTTGTTTGAAAAACATGTCAAATATTAGAGGCAAATATGAAACTAAGCACGCAAGTTGGGGGCAAAATTAAAATCAAACACATATGCAGAGGAACACTTTCAGGGAAGACGGGTGGATTATAGAGCTGGGGACAGACTAGATCGAAGGTTTATCCATTGGAATTGAGCATGAGCGAGCTTCGATTGGGACAACTTTCTAATATCTCGAACCTTTTTTCTTCCAGCCAATAAGGAGAATGACCAAACCATATCTATTGCCTTACGCCCTCCCAGAGAGTACAAAGGGAATTTGTATGGTTTATTTGGTTCAAATTTTGCTCCTAAAATTTTTAAAGCTTCAATTTTGTCCGTTTTCAATTCTACCCTCAACCTTTTATTTTTCTATTAGCCATTTTAATGGAGATTGCTATTGGGAGTTTTACGAAACAAATTATCAAAAATATATGGAGAGAAATGGACAGTGGCATTTGGTTTAGTTTAGTTTTACAAATGAGAAAATAATGGCTTAACAATGAAGATGGAAATGTGTGTTACCTGAACAATGAACATAGAAATTGGAGGGATCTTCATGTAATGGCCGAGCTTGAAATCATTGAGAAATGAGACTGCCTGTGTCATGCTTATATATCCATAGGTCTTGAAGCAGACATTGGCTATTGGTCTTCCTGGTAATATGATACCCATCAGGTACTCCGTGATAATGTTGAGTCCTGGGGACTGCCAAACGAATACAATCTATTTAAGATAATTCAATTGAAACTACAATAGTAAATTTAATCGTTTAGTGTTAGATATCAAGGAATCAAATATATTTTGATTCATGAAATTCCACGCTGATTACTATTAATATCAATAATATTGAAAGAACAACATTGCACGAATTTGAACTGAAATTTTTTAAATCACCTATTGTCTTAAACTTTAATCTTATAGACAAATCGAATCGGTGTAAAATTGCTTCTGGTTATGGTTAAAATCATTAAACAGTTCGGAAAAAGGAAATTGCATAAACAGGGTGGGAAGTTCAAAGTTCATACCTGATTTGTAGTGGCAGTTATAATACTGATGGGAAGGGTAAAAGTCAAGGCAAGAACCGCAGCAAAGATGAGTCCCCACCATGGCATTTGAATCTGATCTTTCATGAAAATGCACATTGCAAGAGACAAAATAATGGACAAAATAAGAAGCAGGTGGAACCACCAACCGGGTATATCCTTGTACTTCTTCATCAATCTTGTATGAATATCTTCTTTACCGCTATAAGAAGCTCGGAACTGCTGATATATTTCCCTGTAAAACGCAGTCGTTCCTTATGTCATTTACAAAGAAATGGAATGTCTCTAATAAGTAAGACTTTTAAAGATCACTCAACATTTTTCTAAAATTTAAAAACTTAGGCAACTTCAATAATTCAAGGACTATAATTTAAAGAAATGAATGTTACCAGTAACCACTCACTTTCCGTTAAAGAGCGCAACATGAGAGAGGGTAGAAACGATAGCAGCAAAACCAATGCCATAGGAGAGGGAAAAAAACACGCTGAGATTTATTCTCCCCTGCTTCTCGTAGGCCGCCATGTCAATCTCAAACTTGTCATTCACAATGGCGGAAACGTTATAAATCTGACCTTGGGCATCAAACAGATGAGAGGAAAATATTGGGAAGTTTTTGGCATTGTAGAGATTGGTCTTCCAGTAAGCAATTGGAAGCATAATGTAGATGATCACAAAGTAGCCGACGGCAACATTGACAATGGCGAAGAAGGGGCTGATGAGGGGGCTGTAGAGGTACGAGGCGATGACGGACCAGTCGAGCGAGAAGGAGCCGAGGCCGAGGCCGCGCATGCCAGAGCCGAGCTGCTGGGCAGTGACGGAGCGGGGATACATCCAGCAGACCCAGGAGATGGTCGACAGAGTTGGGAAGAGATAGCCTGGAACTACGTACCAGGAGAAGCTGCATATTAATGCAATCAAGAAAAATTTGCCCCTTGACATCCGGCTATCGTCTTTCTCGTGCATTGCTCTGTGCATCGCAAGCAACATTAGACTTTTAATTGTGTTGTTTCATGGGGGAAGCAAAGAATAGCATATCAAAAACGAAAGTCAATCCTCTAGTATAATTCACTCTCTGTTCATACTAGAAATTTTCTTTCTGCATCATTTTTAGAGATTATTCAGTAGTAATGAGAATTATTTATACCATGGTAGAGTATAACATTATAACAACTAAACATTACCCATTTTTAGAACGTCTGGTGCCAAAGTCATTGAATTGGTAAATTGTCAATCACCAAAACGGATTATGTGATGTAAGGTTGCGGATGGACATTTCTTTGTTTGATTTCTGTTGAAGGGTATGTTCGGGTGGGTGTAGAAACTAATATTCTTATTACAAACAATAAATTTTTTTATTGAAAATTAATTTAATATATAAATCTAAATTTGAGAATTGGAACCTCCTTAGTAGAAGTAAAGATAGTTTAACCAGCTAGTTGCATCCATTTTGCCTCCTCTGTTCCTAACACAATACTTTTGAAGATTGCATAAAGCTGCTACCATTAGATTATTGTTAATTACTCATATGTGACTTATGGGGTCCACTACCAGAAATTAACATGAATTTATTTATTTAACAAGTGGCATGCAACCCCACCCACCCCTCGGAAAGATACAATAATCAAATTCAAACAATGCGCTCAAGTCCAAAACAGGGGATCTTTGGCAGAATAAAGTAAGATCAAAACAAATTTCAAAATTAGCTAGAAAGTTTTGGCAATGTTATATTTGCACCCTAAATATTCGTAAGAAATAAGAATACCATATACAAAACATTTCAAAAATGGCATACGACAGCAAGCAAAGAAGTTAAATATATGCTTAAAAATCTTCAACAGAAACTAGTCTGCTTCTATTACTCGGACCAGAGAAATTCCTTTCAGATAATTAAGAACAGTAAGCGATGCGAAAATAAATATATTGTTTGTAACCTGAACAAGGAGACCTGCACCAGACTACTCGGCCACCACATTTGGGCAGGATCCACCACATACTTCCGCAGTATGCCCGCCCAACCATATCCCATAACCTGCTCAATTCAAACATAGGAAAAACGTTAGCACCAAACTCAGAGTTCTGGTGAACGAGTTGAGTCAGCTCCGGGGCGTCACTCGTAAGGAAAGAAAACGAAAACTACCTGCGTCGTAATAACTAGAATCCAACCAGCTAAGAAGGAGATTTTCCGATGATAAAACGCCATGACTATATCCACAATTCCGATTGCGTAAGCAGCTCCATTCCCGAACGCGGAACCGGCATTAGCAAAAATCGAAATCAGGACGTGTTCTTTAATATTGAATGGCCCTGGATTGAGCGAGAACTGTGTATCCCCAAATCCAGGGATCCGAAACGTCGTCGTCGGAAGCACCTTGGCCAGAAATCGGCCGATCGGCAGTGTCGCGATCTGAACGGAGATCATCGAAATGACGAGCGGCTCCGTCCGGTAGCCGAAGAAGGTGTTGAGAAACGACAGGACAACGCAGGACAGCAATCCGAGAAACCACATTCGGAAGGTCCATACGGGGAGCGAGGGATCGTCTTCGTTAGATACAGTGAGGCGAACCTGTTCAATGGGGGAAATTAAGTCGTCGTCGTCGATGGGTTTGCGCTCGTCCGATTCGGGTTCTATCTCGGAAGAAGCCATGGCGGACACAGCGAAGCGAAAGAGTGAGGAGGAAAAATGGTTTGTTTGTTTGGTAGAAGGATCAGATAAAATTTTGAAATGGAGTGTCGAGCAGTAACAGAATCTGCGGGGAGAGAGATTTGAGGAGACGGTTACGTTGGCGCCTTGATTCAGTAAAATTTTTATTTTTTAAACGTCCGCTTATGGAAAGCAAGCGGGCCGGAGAATTTCCCTTCTTATTTCTTAATTTGTTTGTTTTGCGGCTTTTGCTAATTAATACTCTTTCCTGGAATCTCGCTAAGCGCCAGCGCAGCGAGAGACCAGTTTAACGCAAGTATAGTATAATAATAATGGCTGCAAATCACGGATTTCGTGTGCATTTTTTTCGAAGACAGGCGAGAGATCGAACTTACAACAAAGAGATTGTATATATATGTCAATTACCGCTACGTTCATTTGTCTATAGATTTCGTATGTTTTTTAGGTTATATTATTTATCTTTTAATAAAAGATACCTAAAAATACATTTTTGGTCCCAAATTTTATAGTAAATGTTTATTTGATTTTTAAAATTTCAAACTACAAATGTTTGGTAGGTAAGATTTGGAGTTCAAGGGACCAAATAAATACATACTTCAAATCTTTTTTTATATTTAAATCTCATTTTCTAGTGCATTAGCTTTTTTTGAGATACAAATTATAAGTAACAAAGCAAATCAGAAAAAAAGATTTCCTAATCGAATTTATGTTTGTTGGTAGACTTGGGAATCAAATAGCACTTGAAAAATTTGTTTTGGTAATATATTTGTAAATTAGTGTACAAGTATTTACTTGAATCTAAATATCATTAATTAATTAATTAATATATATATTATAATTATTATTATTTTATAATATCATATAATTTATAATATGTTAGATTTTTTGTCAAGATTTAGTGGTAATTGACAAATATCTTCAATTAACAGGTTGTGAATTTGATTCCACCACCACATGTTATAAAAAAAATGTTTATATTTTAAATATTTTAATTTTAGCATAAACAGAATAAATTTATTACATGAATAATTATTTATTAAAGTTTTTATATTTTTTAATGTAATTTTACAAAGTTTCAAATTTAAAATCTAAAACTACTTATAATAAAAATATTATTTTTAGAATTTCAAAGATAATATAATTCAAAAATAATTTTAAAAGACAAATAAGCTAAATAAATATTCAAGAAATTGATTTGATTCAATGAATCTGTAAAATAATAAACATAATCTGTTACATGCCAAACAAACCCGGATGGTTCGAATTGTTTCCTCATTTCTGTTAGCTGGTGCGTTTCTTCTCTTGCGGGACAGCTTGGCCTCGCCATCAACGTCTCCGCCCCTACATTTATTATCATCTTAAAATTGATGATCGTACTTTCCATATAGATTTTCTTTCACAAATAATATTTAAGTTAATAAGTTGGACTAAAAGGCATACAGAACTTAATTTGTCATTTAAATTATTAATATGATTCACAATTGAAATGCAACTTTTTGATCCTTCAAAAAAGAGAGAAAAAAAAAAGAAATGCAACTTTTCAACTCCCAAAACAAGCTTCAAAGTTCAAACTACACACACGGAAGGGAAAAGTGGAAGTGTAAATTACAGTAATTCTTCACACTCAAACGACGACCAAATCAACGAGTACGACATGTCGGACTTTAAACATATATACCGGCGTTAGAACACGGGGCAACCGTCAACGACGACGCCCTTGGCGGTGGGGCAGCTCGCCAGCAAACAGTGATCAGTGTCAACAGGATTGGACCCCCACCAATTCATATGCACATTTCTAACCCCAAACGCGAAGTGAATCAGAACCGCCATGAACGCGACGCCGGCGTCCAGCGCCGCCGACAAAATGTAGTTGTACCTCTGCCACCACCTTTTCCGGTACCCGAACACGTAGTAGTTGAAGACCGTGCCGACTAGAATCCAGGAGTTGTAATTAATCGGCGCCGCGGGGGGCATGTAGGCGGTGGCGCCGAAGAGGACTGGGAGGTTGATGAGCGGGATCCAAGTTTGGCTGGGAAATAATCGGGAGAGGAGATAGACGAGGGAGGGGCCGAGGACTCCGCCGAGGAAAAACCAGTTGAGAGCGGAGTAGTTTCCTTGGGAGCCGAAGATGCGCTTGGGTCCGACCAAGCCCCATATGACCGACGCGTCGAAGAAGACGCGGTCGTTAGGGCAAGTCCATGGGCTGTTTGAGGAAGCGCTTTGATGGCAGATTCCATCCACGGTCGTTAACAGCCACCATGCCGCGCTGATGTTGACTGTCCCTGCTACTATTGTGCCAATCAGCTGTGGACACGTGGATTATAAAAAATCAATTAATTCTCTTCCAAATCAATCAAGAATAAATCCAATTACCTGGTAATTAAATGGCCATTTTTTTCTTTATGGTTTATTTTAGAGCCAAATGCTTTGTACGATAAAAAAGTCTTGGGAAAATATTGTAGATTAGTTGTTAAATTAAAAAAAGGAATATTGTAGATTTTGAGGTTTAAAGTTCAACTTTTCCCCTCTAAACTAAAGTTTGTTTAATTTTGTTCATGATCTCTCAATATGTATGTTATAGTTTTGGACTTTTAAGGTTTATTTAATGTTAGGGTCATTAAACTTTCATATAAATGTTCATTTTAATTTAGTTCAGGCACGAACTACCACGATTAAATAAAACAGGCACACATCTTAACTTAGAGATTAAAAGGATAATTCAAACACATCTCTTCAAAAAACATGTTTGATCAAAATATAGCTTCGTAAAATGTAATATTTGGTCGAACAATATATATATTTTTTAATTTTTGAATAGAACAAGAGAAGTAACTAAATGTATTGATCATGAGTTGAGTTATAATGGTGTCAGTGTCCAAACAAGTCTCTTAGAGCGATGCTTTCTAACTCTTTTTTTTTCAATTAATTTCTAATTATATAAACGAGCCCTATATGTTTTACATGTTTGAATAACTATAAATTTTAATAAGATTTAAAACATATGGTATATGTACGTAAGGCAAAATTACCTGAACAAGGAACATTGATCTGGGAGGAATCTTCATATAATGTCCTAATTTGAAGTCACTAAGAAAGCTGACTGCCTGAGCCATACTTATATATCCATATGTCTTGAAGCAGACATTGGCTATTGGCCTTCCCGGATATATCACTCCCATTAAATACTCTGTTATAATATTAAGTCCTGGAGTCTGCTCCACACAAAATCATGTAAAATTAATATTTTTGAAGTTTTTCGCTCAATAAAATTTAGGCTAGATTATAAAAAAAAGAAACCCCCTTGAAGCTTTTCTTTATTTCAGAAAATATAATTATTCTTTCAAACAATTGAATAGCACCCCACTTTTCAATCAATTCTATTGGAATAAACATCTAGTAATTATATTTTGAATAGAAAGTTGGATAGTCACAATTAACATGGAAGCTTGTTCGAATTGAGTTTAAAAAGAGAGAAATTGTAGAAAAGCAATCATTTTTTAAAGGACATGACTAACGTGTAAGCTTGCCCAAATGGTGTCCTAATTAATCTTAAACCTTAATTATATTGTTATGTTAATTCATATTCTGTCATATTCTGTCACGTCAATTTCCGTTGAAAATATTAATGAAAATTTTCTCATAGAATATTTTAAAATCGTTTACGAAAAGTTTAGGATCATATTGAAACTTTTAAAAGAAGAAGAGGGATGCATTTTTGTAATTTAGCCTAAATTTGATTCAATTAAAAAGAAGAAGTAATTGAAATTAGGAACTAATTAATTACCTGATTTGTGGTGGCAGTGATAATGCTTATTGGGAGAGTGAAAATGAAAGCGAGGGCGGCTGCAAAAATAAGACCCCACCATGGCAACTGAACCTGTTTCTTGAGGAAGATACAGAGCGCAAGAGAAGCGGCGATTGCGAGTAATAGAAGTATATGAAACCACCACGATGGTATGTCCTTGTAGTTCCTCATCAGCCTCGTGTGGATGTCTTCTCTTCCTTCTGAAGCTGCTCGGAATTTTTTAACAATCTCCCTGTTATATATTATTAAAACCAACCATTAGTGTTATTAATTAATTGTCAAAAATATATATATTAAGATTATTTCGAACATATGATCTTAATATGATTTTACCAAGATAATCAAAAAAAAAAAAGACAAAAAATTGATCCTAACTTGTAATAGAAGATACTATTGCTAATGCCCCTCCTTACCATTTTTAGAATGTCACATCCAATATATGAGGTTGGAGAGAAACATATATATATATAGTTTTAATAAACCAACTTTTAATTTTGTGCTTAATACACTTCTGTCGTTCATTAACTTTGTTGATTTAGTATTTACGTTACTGAAAAACAACTGTACCTAACATATTACATAATCTTTAAATAACAAAATAATTGCTAATATGAACTACCAAAAGATCATAAGTTTGAAACCCTACATCCCATTTGATATACTAAAAAAACAATATAATCAACCCATGATATTATGCACTAAATGAGAACGACTTATTAGAAATCTTTTAATTAAACTTCCAAAAACATGTTATATACCATTTTGAAAGCTTTTTTCAAAAAAATTAACAGCTTTAAAAAAGCACGTAGACTTATTAGATAATCAAAAAATTCAATAACAAAAGTTGTGATTTAACCTTAAAAAACTAAATAAAATTGTAAAATTGTAGACGACCTTTTTTGGTAGCAAAAAAGAAACAACAGCCATAATATATATATATATAAAAAGATACTTAGCTCCTGATTTGTGAGAACCTATCAAGTTTTTATTATTTTATTATTTTTTGTATTTTTCTCTTTTAGATAAATTTTCACAAATCGGAGCCTTATGACAAAAAACAAAAAAAGTGTCTGACCTCCCATGAAACAAGGCAACGTGAGTAAGCGTGGCGGCAATGGCGGCGAAACCAAATCCATAAGTGATAGCGAAGAAGGAGCTCAAATTGACCCTTCCCACCTTATTATACGCGTCCTGGTTCAACTCGAACCGGTCGTTCACAATGGACGTAATATCATACTCCTGCCCATCGGAGCTGAACAAATCCGACGAGAAAATGGGGAACGTTTTGGCGCTGAAAACGTTGAACCCCCAGTACGAAACGGGCATCACCACGTAGATGAGCGCCACGTACCCCACGAAGATGTTCACGATGGCGAAGAACGGGCTGATCAGAGGGTTGCCCAGGAACGACGCCACCGTGGACCAGTCCAGAGAGAACGCCCCGAACCCGAGCCCCGAGAAACCCGACCCGAGTTGCTGGGCCGTTACTGAGTGGGGGAAGGCCCAGCACACCCATGATATGCTCTGAAGCGTCTGGAAGATGTAGCCTGGGAACATGTACCATACGAAGCTGCCTCCCAGTGCTATTAGGAAGAATTTCATCCTCGAGATTCGCCTCTCCCCTTCTTCCTCTTTCTCGTGGAGTGTCCTGTCCAGTTAGATTTTGAAGTTTAAATTTAATTTTGACTTGGCGATCATGTTAAAAAATTTAGCTTTCGATTTAAAAGTTTTAATTTGGACGGGTGGTCGCAAAGATATAATTATGAGTTCAACAACACGTAGTGGTACGTGGATAGTTGAATCTACGACTTTTTACTAACCGCTATGCTCTGACTGTCAAATAATTTGTAGTGTTTACCCAACTTTCGTTCAAGCTTACGAAAAAATATGCTTACCATCGAATTATACATATGAGGTCGGCAAATTTCTCTCTTATTGTTTTTATGTTTACATTAGATGATAAAAATTAATTGAAAGACATTAAGAGTTCCTTTCTAGAAAAATTAATGGGCTATAAATTTTTAAATAATCCTTACTAGATTAGAATAGAGAAAAGTTTTAACTAAAAATTGAAAATGATAACTAAAAGATAGAAATGTAAAAATAAAATTTTCTTTAGAAATAAATAATGAGCCATGAATTTTTCGTTGGAATAGAAATATGTGGTTAAGGTAATTAGCTAAATATTTTCATTATTTAATTTATTGAGTGTGAAACTTGTTATTACCGGAAAAGTGAAATCTGGACGAGGGTACTCGGCCACCACATATGCGCCGGCTCAACCACGTACTTCCTCATAAGCCCAGCCCAGCCGTAACCCAGAACCTGCACAGTAACCACGTACAAGCCTCACCTTTTAAATTAATTAGTCCGAAATTAAGTAAAAATAATTCAGATATTAATTTTATTTTTTCTTAAAATTATAAAGAGCATAAGAAAGAATCACCTGCGTAGTGATGACGAGAAGCCAAGAGGCGAAGAAAGAGATGCTCCTCCAATAGAAAACCTTGATAATCGTCACAATCCCCACCGCATACGCCGACCCGCCCCCGAAAGCGCTTCCGGCGTTGGCAAATATTGAAATAAGCACATGCTCCTTCATGTTAAACGGACCCGGGTTGAACGAGAACTCCTTCGACCCGAACCCGGGGATCCGAAACTTTCTACTGGGAAGTACGGACGCCATGAACCGTCCGATGGGGAGGGACGCCACGAGGACGGTGATCTGGGTGATCACCAGTGGCTCCTTCCGGTAACTGAAGAACTGGTTGACGAACGACATGACGCAGCAGGATAATAGACCCAGAGACCACATCCGGAACGTCCACACCGGCTGCGACACGTCGTCTGTGATCGACACCGTTAGCCGGACTTGCTCTATCGGAGAAATCTCTTCTTTCTCCAGAAGGTCGTCCGTGGTTAGCGGCGTTTCGGTTGCCTCTGTCCCCATGGCGCCGGCCGGTTGTTGGGGAATCTGAGAATCCCTTCCTTTTAAGTAGTTGAGCTTGGCACACCCCTTTTGTTTGCCCTTTAAAATACGAATATTAGTTACGTGCTATCACGTGGGTTTTTTATTTTAGGACGTTTACTTTTCCCCTGAAGCAACAATTTAATTTATCAATTTTAATGGGTAACGATTTACTTAATTGTACTTTTATCGAAGTAACAATTTAGTCATTAAACTTAATTTAGTCCCTGTTATTTCAAATTTGTAACAATTTAGCTCTTATTGTAAAAATTTTTATTAAAATTAAGTGTCAAATTTTATCTTATAACAATTTAACCTTTGTAATTATAAACATATATGGTTCCTTTTTAGTTTGTCAATCTATATATATAAGAAATTTAACAAAAAATTTCACGATAATGGCTAAATCGTTACAAACTATAAATTACAATAACTAAATTATTACATATTAAAATTCAATGACTAAATTGTTACCAATCTAAAAATACAGGGACTAAATCGTTACAAACTAAAATTTATGGACTAAATTATTACTTTAGCCAATGTACCGGGACCAAAAGTATTTTTTAACATTTATTTTATCACGATTATATTTTTGTGTAGTTGAGATAAAGGCAAAAGGTGAGATAATATAACAATTTTTGCTATCAAATTTTGAGTGGTGGTTGATGGGCATGAAGTTAAATGCAAGTGTGGTAGATATTTAATTAGGGGTTTTTGGGATGTTTTCATTTGTTTCACCTTTCCAAATTTGGTAACAAATCTAAGTATTTGACGACTATTTATTTTAATTTTTTCTAATTTTTTAGAAATATTCTCAAAATTGTAAAGAAATTTTAGAAACAGCAAAAACAAGTTTTTTGTTTTTTTATCTCGTTACAAATTTGTTCTAATATAAATAAAAATTTTGTTTTTATTATTCATCCATGTATGGGTGTTTGAGGTCATACAGTTGTATTTTTTTATTAAAAAGAATAAAATAGAAATAAGAAAGCTCTCAACATTAGTAAAATATTATGTGATAAATATGAGAGATTATTGAACAGTAAAATGACAAAAAAATAGAACCATATATCTATGTATATGTAGTTTTTTCAATTCTAACAATTTAAGGATAAACTTGTGGGACCCTCTTCTTATTTTTAATGAAAAATACTTAATTACTCTTTTACCCATTTAATTTGGAACCTATTCTATCCTCTTCCCTTTGGACATTTTAGTTCAAATCCTTCACCCAGGTGAAAGATGTCTCTTCTGTACGTGAATACGAATTCATTTTCCTTTTTCTACGTAATCAATCTTCTCATATACGACTGACTTCTTATAGGGACCTTTTTGAGCGAATATATTTCTATATGGAAAAATCGAACCTCTTGTCAAAGTATTTGCTAATTATTTTTTGACTATCTTACGGGTCGAGAGTTGATATTTTATGTGGTACATATAATTATTAAATTATGAAAAAATCACCTATAAAATCATACTTCAAGTTGATGCATTTATTTTTCATATAAGTGACGTAAATAGATAATGTGATTAGCAAATGTTAATAATTTTTTAGGTGCATCTATGTCTGTGTGTAGATTGACGTATTGGTTGCGAGCTAACATTACAAAACAAAAGTTTATAGTACTAAAGGAAAAATAATTAATTCAAAATTTTAAAACAAGTAATTAGTTCAGCCAAATGCTTGGACAACACCGTCCACGAGTTGACATCCAAGACACTTCAAAATCTTCCCCCATGGATAGCTTTCTGTCTCTAATTTTCCCATCATTGTTTAACAAAATAATAGTCGTTCTAATCCAACCCGTTAAAATATATATTTTCTATAAAAAAAAAAAAATCCTGAGCTCGAATTTTCATTCTGAATTTACTAAAAAATAGAAAAATATATATATCTAAAAAAGACAGTTATTCTCGTATAGCCACCCAACTTGATTTGATTCAATAATTTATAGTATTTTGGGTATACAAAATTTGAAAGTATATTAGACACCCAAATCTGTAACAAATTAATCTTGAAATCCTATAACATAGGACTCGTTAACACTGTCCGCAGAGCACAGCCAATAAACTATATATATATTTTATTAATTATAGAAATCTGGAAACATAAATTGTTTTATTTGTCCATTTAAATGTTTATTGGGATGGGAGTGGGACATAGTGCCGGCCGACATGGAAATTATCGGATGGAAATTGCAACCCATGAAAATTACGTAAAATAATAAGTTAATTGCATGGGAAATATCCTCCAAAGTATCTGTATCATTCTGCTATTTTATTTTATTTAATTATAAGCTGTTTCCTTTGTCTCAGTAGCGAGAATTGGTACGTCATCCTCGCCTGTGTTTACATTACACGCTGATGTGGACCAGGAATTCATTAATTTTCAGACATCATTTTCGTTCTTTGGTGTAGAGATAAGGATGGAAATGGCAATTAAACAAAATTCGAAAATTGGGATTTTTTTTAAGCAGAAAAGAGATAAAATAACAAAATTTAATAAGCGAACCACATGTAGAGATGACAATTTAAATTCATATATTTTAGTTTGACTATGCTTAAATTAACTGCATAATTGATAAACGATTAGACAAACAAAACGATAATCTTTTTTTAGAGAATTCCAAAAATAATACAAATAGGTTTAATAGTTTACAAAATGACATATATAGCAAACTTATAATATACTTACATTATACTAATTAAAAGTTTACTTTTGTTGGTTTTGAAAAAAGAAAATAAAAGTAATGACATTTTTATAAATATATATTTATTTTATGCTATGTAGTATATTTTTTCTTTTTCTTGTTTGTAAAGTTAATTTTAAAATTTTAAATGATCAAATTGCCGTACATTTTACTCTATCTCATCCGTTTGTAACTAAAATCTCTGTAAAAGAAATAAAAACTATTAACATGAATATTATATTTGAACTATATATAAAGAATCGTCGCAATAGTAGTATTTTATTTTATAGGCATGAATTAGATATCTAAGATTCGTAATTTAAACGTACTGAGGATAATAATTTGTATTTGATTACTGTTTTAATTATATAACAATAATAATAACAAAAAGGAATGATAACGTTTTACCTCTTTGTAGTCCCTCCAAGCAAAGAGTAAGATTGGCAGGAGACATTTTTATTTTGAGCTTGGAATTAAATGCATTATGCTATAGTTTTGTCAGGTGGAGCTTATATATGTTGTCTTATTGTTTAGAAAGAGATTGTCACAATACTGCGTAAATTTTGGGGTCCGTTAAATTCAAGAACAATGAGAATGGCGGTGAGTGCACTAGTTTCATATTATAGGTTGGAATGTTAATATTGTCTTTATAGTTCTCAAGGATTTGCGTGTGTGTGTGGATACTATATAGTTCTCAAGGAATTTGTGTGCGCGCGCGCGCCTGCAAAACCGAACAACTCTAATCTGGTGTGACTTCAATCACACTGACTCCGATGCTTAAATCAGTGATGAGAGAATTACTAAGTGAAGTACTTAGGGTTTATCTGTTTGCTTCTAGGGTTCAGCCAGTGGTTCCCTTTATAGGGGTCTTGCCCTCTGGAACCTTCTCGTTGAGTCCATCTATCCGTCGTGATCATTGGATCACAGGAATTCGTAGATCGGGACACCTCTCCCAATGGAAGAGGAAAGAAAGTGGGCTCGGTCGCGTCGAGCCAAGGTCGGGACCGAGCCTCGATTCGCCCGGTCTGTCACTGGGTTTGGGTCTCTCTGGTCTGTATAGGCCCATTTCCTTGGCCGAATACAATCCCATAATAGTATGTATATGTGTGTGTCTATGTATATATATATATATTCAATACAAACATGTAGGGATGAAGATTCGAACTCACGACTTTTTTGTTGAAGATATGTACTTTAATTAAATTAAAGTATGTTTAGGACACAAATTAATAATTTATTTTTTTTAAGATTATATATTAAACTCTAAATACAATCGATATTTATATATTCATGGAACTTCTGTAGAATCAATATCCCATATCCATAAAAATTGAAATTATGATAAATCTTAAAAGTCATATACTATATATCATACACAATTTAGTAAATTATATGGTCGATGTGTGCATGTATACCAATAGACTAAGATAAAAGACATTACTTATCTCCCCAACATTCAAATTAACATAAACGAAGTTGATAGAAAGATATCACCAAGGATGATTTTTGTATATCTTCATTTTTGTACACTTCTTTTTCGGTACTCATTTACTACCATTGCATTAACTTTAAAATAACTCACCAAGTACTTATTAAAAATGAGTTTTAAAACAAATAAATTATTGTGTATCTATTTAAAAATGGATTTTAAAGCAATTTAAATTTTCAAAAAGATTTTTCAAGTATTACAAAGCTAGTAGATATTGTAAAAAATATTTTTAATTATCTCAAATCATCGAAGAAACTATACAAATGGTGTATTTAAGAGTGGTAGAATGAGTGATTTTGAAAAAAAAAAGATATAATTGATTTTCCAAAATCAACCATTCAAGTGATACCTAATGTTTTCCCAAAATCAAAATTTTAATTTACCACCAATGAAAATGGGAGTGAATTTGACCACGACAAAATATGATCAATGGAATTGGGAGTGATTTTCTATTGAAAATTTTTTTAAATATAATTGATATTCTAAAATTACTACTCAAGTGATATGTTAAAAATCAATTTAGCTTAAAATCAATTTTTTAATTTGACAAAAATTATTAATCAATGGGAAGAGGAGTGATTTTGACCATACCAAAAATAATTTTGACCATATCAATGCGAAGAGGAGTGATTTCAAAAATTTCCTATAATCAATTTTTTTAGTTTATCAAACATAACCAATGGTAATAGTAGTGATTTTTACCCTTACAAGATTGATTTTGACACCCAATACACTCAAAAGAATTTTTTGAGAGTGATTTTGATTATTGGTACAATCAGTGCCAGATCCCAGTCTCAAACGCTAGTATTTTAGGGGGGCTTGGTCCCTTGTTCCACTACGCCAATCTGAAATTTTATGTCTAATTGGAACATTAGTTTGTATATAATCCAAACATTTCAAGGTTGAGGGAGCTCAAATCCCATCGAGTAGATCCGCCCGTGGTTAGAATAAAAATTACTTTTTAAACATGTCATAATAATCAACGTAATTTAGAAAAAAGACCAAAGCCATTTTACCTCCCAAAATGTCTTAAAACACCTTCTGAATTAGTAATTATTTTAAAGACGCTTATAGAAAAATAGTTTTATTTAAAAACAAATCTTTTCAAAAGCCAAAAAGAACCATGAAAGTTTGTAGTTAATTCCTTTTCTTTCTTTTTTTTTTCTTTTTAATTTTTAAATCAAAGTGGGACCGTAGGACAAAGTTTTAAATTCGATGAAAATGTCGAGTTCTAAATTTTATGGAAATATCGATAAAATGTCGATGTCGATAGATATTTCTGTAAAGGTTATAAAAATTAAAAAATTGTAAAAAATATTTAAATTAACAAATAAACATTTTCATATTTCTAAATAAATTAAAAAAAATATTGATATTATGTATATATTAATGACATTTTGTTGATATTTTTTATATCTTGTCGATTGTTTTTGTACTATGATTGAAATGTCGATGTCGAATCCATGAAAACGTGGACATATGAATGAAAATATCGACGCAACGATGAATATTTAGAACCCTGCCGTAATTTTATACGGAAAAAAAGAGAGAAAAATAAAAGGCAAAAATCGTTGGGCGGGAGCCGAACGCGAGTCTTGGTTGAACCGACACTAGCCACAGGCACAGCACAGTCTCACCGCTGCGCTGAGTGAGACTTAGTCAACAATAAACACAGCCACAGTGGAACAAATAAACCGGGCGACTGTCGAGTACTGGCGGGAAGGGAAGGGCTGAAGATCGAAGAACAATCCGAATTGCGACTCAATCTCGCCGCAGTATTTTCTTCTCTTCCTCTTGCCTTTTTAGCCTTCTTCCTAATTTCGATCTCCTCCAGTCCCCAGAAGCCATCTGAATTTCCGCCGTGCAGCTTCGCCACAGCCTATCATGGTGAAAACTGTGGTGGGAGAAGAATCCCGACTCAAACTTGTCGAGGATCGCCTCGCTCAGTCCGCAGTCCCATCGGAGGTCCTTCCCTCTCTTGCGCCCACCATTTCTTTAGGTAATTTCTCACTGACATTTATGGTTTCAATTGGTTAACAGATCGGCCTCGTGATCGGAAGACTTAGCTCTCCGTTGGATAGAGGATTCGTGTTCGATTTGGTCCCTACTCCTCCCAACGACGCCGGAGAGGCAGCTTGTTCCCTCGTCGACGCCATTAAAGACGACAAGAAGAAGGGATCCAAAGGCAAATCTCCGGCTGTCGATTCATCGTCTTTGGTTATAGATAAGGATTGGGTTGCTGAACATGCTCGCCAGGTGAATTTAATTATGTTAAATTCTTATTTTACAGAGATATTCTCAATATATACGAAGCATTTCTCGTGCTGTAAATTATGTTTTTGGGATCACAATTTGTAAAAGAGAGCTGGACATCGTTTTCCTTCCAGGTTCGGAGAATGCTACCGGGTGGTGTGAAGGTGGTTGGCATTTATTTATGGGCTAGTGAAACGGCGGTTAAGAATTCAACCTTATTGCTTTGCCAGGTACTCTTATCACGGTATCACCCCTTGCAACATGTAGCTTTCAACTGTATAAGTTACTGTATCTCTATACCGGATAGTTCCAATATCCATCTTTTGAGTGTTGTGGATTAATTTGTTTGTATGCAATGCCATTCGAGTACATGGAGTAATGGGTGGCCTCTTGATTGTATAGCGTGGTTCTTTCTAAAAATTTATCCATAGTAGCTGCAGGGACAATTTGGAGAGAGGTTTGAAGTTGGCCTCTTGAGGAATCTTTTAAGCGCTGAGCTAACTGAAATCGAAACCAGTGGTTATAGTGGATAGAGAATTTTCTGCATTCTGCTTGATAATGCTATTTTAATATAGTGTTTCTTGCAGACTGCAAAGGCTGTTGCAGAAGCAGCACCACTTTCGGTCATCGACTCGGAGGAAAGACTCCTCATCCATATCTGTTATAGTCCAAGGAGGTGTGTACATTGAAATCCACATGTATTTAATTCACTTCCTAGAACTCTCAACATACAGGAGAATTGTTGACGTGCTGATTAACAAGTTTGGCAGGTGGACATGTCGAAATTTCTTTTTGACTTCAAATCTCACATCAAACAGCCTGCGTCCTTGTGATTTTAAAATGGGAAGGGTCTTAACATCACTTCAGACATTTAAGTGTATATTCAACTTCGATATGAGGTAACTTGCATAACTATATCATCCCCACTTTTCTTTTCTTGTGAAGCTATATAGATTCTTGTCTCAATCTTTTTTGCTTGTGGCCTAATCTAATGGATTAAAGTGAACCTTCCCCAGAAAAGAAAGAAAGAAACTTTCATACCAGATGACAAACATTTTTGAAATGTTTCCACCCTGAGGTCCCAAAAGGAGCAAGTTATAGGGTTATGTTACATTGTAAGCCCTAAATAGGTCGGTCGTGGGCAGCAAAAAAGCCTCGCACTCCACCAAGTAAGCCCACCTATAAAGCTTTTGTATCACAGTTAAGGTCAACCAAAGAACAAATTTTCCATTGATTTTAAGGCTTCAAATAATCTCAATGACCTACGGAATCCTATTAAGGTTGAGAAAAGAATCCTCCTTAGAAGTGAAGAAAATGGTATCACTAGCAAATTACCGGTGAATTAGACAAACTTTGTCCCTTAAACAATGAACCTTTCTGCTAAACATTTACCCATGCCTCTTGGCATTATCTCCTCGTCTAGTTCTTCTTCTGGAAGGAATCTTGCCCTTATTGATTAGGATGAAGAAAATCATTGATCTCAAGCAATTCTAGATCCAGAACTCCACTTGAACCGAAGCGGCAAAGCCCCTTATCGACACATCTTATCCATGAAATTCCAAGCAACATGGTCATTAGCCCTTTTCAAAGTCAATTTTAAGTGGGAGGGACTTTTTGTACGAAGGAGCCAGGGGTCTCATTTTGTGGAGAGGGAGGTCATTTATGAGTTGTGCAGAGAGCGTGGGTTGGGTATAGGTTGTATGGAGAGTAACAAGTTTGACCTCTAGCCAAGTGACTATGGCATTTTCCTTTGAAGGTTGACACTTTGTGGTATGTGATTATTACAAGCAGGGAGCCAAAGTTTTTTGCAATCTCTTTTTGCTTGGTTGCTTGGATTGGAGCTTTTAGCTTTCTTCCCCACTTTTGTAATTTTGTACCATTTATGATTGTTTCTTAAAGAATAAGAAAAGATTATTGTAAGTATGGGTGTCAGTTTGTTGGATGGGATTTGTCTGCTGTGACTAAAGACATTCAGGAATATGTGGAAAACATATCCTATTGTATTTCGCCTCTTCTGTCCTAGAAGTTCTACCAACACCCCACGAAACTTGCACCAACACCGAGTTCACTCCAAGAGAAGGCTTTTTATAGTCCTAGTATTTTGCACATATTTGAGTCCAGCTAGAAGAGAGGTGAGAAGTTTGCAGAGAATTTGTTTTATGGGCTCATGGAGGGAAAGGAAGAAGATAAGAGGTTGGGAGCGAATGGGTTTGGGAGAGGCAACCAATTAGGCGGCTAGCAAATGGGTTTGGGGAGGGGCAACGAATTAGGAAGCTAATTAAAATATATAAAACTAATTATGCCAGAAAAATATTGTAAATTAATAAAAGATATTCAATTAGTTTTTGTTACTTTAACCAACATAAAGCTAAGGAGAGACCATTTGAACCTAGTTCTGGAAACTAACCGACTCCTTTAGAATTTTTTTTTGTGAATATTAAGCATATAGCTTCTTGGTGGGCCTCCATCCACAAGAAGGTTTTTTGTAACCATAGCCTTTTTGTGATTACTCAAGATTGGAAAGCGTTGACTGTATAGTTTTTTTTTGGGGAGGGTTTTCTCAACCCTCCGCCTTTGTTTTTTTGGGGAGGGTTAATTAATTCTTCCAAGTTTCTTATAAAAAAAAAAACCTAGTTCTGGAAACTTAGGATTTGTAAATTTTGAACGCTCAAAGATCAAATAAGCAAAAAGATGAAAGCTCAGATTATAATTAATCTTTAATTTTATGCTTGATATTGTGTGCTAAAACTTCTACAACAATATTGAGTATACCTCTTAATGCTATATTTTGATTTCCTTACCTGTGTTTTGCTACTTTTTTGCCAGATTACCTGTTTGGAGGGCATCAAATGTCCAAAGACTAATTCATGAAATTCGTAACGGAATTTCCATTCAAGCTGACGTAATAAAAGGTGCGAAGGCTGTGGTTGATGGAAATCTGGTTAGTAGAACACAACTTTGTTGTGCAAATCTATGAGTAAGATCTAGGACCTTCTTTTTGCAACCACAAGGAAAATTTATTTTTCAATCTAATATTTGGTGGACATCATAAGGAACTGTGCTATTAGCTGGTAGAGGTTATTCTTGGTTGTCCAAGGGTGTTTGGGGGAAGGATGTGTACTCTATTCCAGGGGATATAGTGGATTCATCCAGAAAGCTGTTGATGAATTTCATGCATGAATCATTCTTATATATTTCCCTGTTTGTGAAGGAAAAGATAATTCCCATACTTACCATTTTTCTTCATCATGTTTATAATTGATTGAATTATTTATAATTCTTTCATTGCCTTGTTTTAATGATGATTATTGATCTCCATCTTTTTCCTTCTTTCTTACTAGGTTGTTAGTGATGACCCTTCTATGTCAGGGGACTTGCATGAAATTGAATTACTCCTACCATTTCTGAAAAATACGTCTCTTGAAGGTGTGCTGGCTTACTTTATTTTATTTAAATGTTCTCTCTGGTGCTTTTCCTTACCTAAATCTTTCTTCTTACTGAAATTGGTTTTGTACAGCTTCCAGCCAAAAAGATGTGGATGGTATCCTTGTCTTTAGAGGCTCTGTTTGTTCTTTTGCTTACTTGAATTCAAAAGAACCCATTTCCCAAGCTGTAACGGAAATAAAGGTAACATTTATATTACTCAGTTTTATGTCCTTCAGCTTCATATTGGAAGTCCTTTCTTGCCTGGTAAATTTAAGTCATAAAGTTTTACATTCTCTAATATTCCAAGGCTTGTTATGTGATGAGCTAACATCTGATTGCCAATTGAAATTTCTACAACTGTCCGCTATGTCAATGAAATTCTTAGTATATTTCGAAAAGCGCTTCACCACTATTAGTTATGGCTAGGACCACCAAGCTAATGGAAGTCATTCTCTGAAAACTATCCAATCTAATTTTCCACCTTTTCTTCTATGAAATTTCCTCCCTCCCCCTCCCCTCTTGTTTTTCGAAAGGATTTAAGGATTAATGGATTATGAATCACTTTCTCCCACGAGATCTGATAGTTGTGTTGACTAACTGCCTTCAACTAAAATTCCCCATTCTGATCTGAAACCTCAAATCTTTTCCCACCCTTCTATCTTCACAACTCTTCTCTTAGAATTTTCTTAACATTGATAGAGAATGCGTTGCTTTCTATAAATGCACCGAAGTTCCTTTATCTGGTTCATCCTACAACTGGGTTGCTTATTCATTCCATAACTCTGGAGATCACAACGAGATGTTTAATTAAATGTTATTGATGGAGTAATACTTTTTTCTGCTCTTCTTTAATCACAGACATGAGAAGTCAATTGTCTTAGTGATCGCTTACACGATCGCCATTTAGAAAAATTTAATTGCAGGGCAAGTTTTGTTGGTTGCAATGTACAGATTAAGACTATTGGGACTCTGTATAGTGTATAATAGTGACCGGTCGCTGCTTAATTTCCCAATGATGACAAACTTTGTTATTTTCACAGGGAGATATCATCACAAGTTTACAGAGTAGATTAGGCATAATTTGCGATGAGGTAGATGCAGATAAAGAGTTGCCTGATGATGTTCATGGGGATGCAAATGAAGTGGCATCAGAACAACACATTTCTCAGCTCTTCCTTCACTCATTGAGGTATGTGCGTGAACATTACATTAAAGGATAGATTAACCAAAAAATCGTCTGGAATCTGTATGTGTGGATAAGTTCGTTTTTGGTTTAAAATTTGTGATTATTGGGCCCAACATAATAAAATAACAAGAAGAGAGATTATAAAAAGAATATGACGCACTAAATAGTGAATCTAACCCACGTTAACTTAATGCATAAATTATGTTCGGTATCCTTGTCAATGAAAGATATGAAGTAAGGGTGTAAGAATCCACAGTAGATTATGTCCTTCAAGTCGCATGTAGCCGAGATCAGAGATGTTGTGAAGTATTTTCCCTTTCCTAGAATCTATTGCACAAAATTGTCACGCGAAGATGATGATACTGCTTCTTTTGGATGAATTCATAATAGATGAATAACATATGGCATATACCAAGGGAGATATAGACTTGGGCCTTTCCCTATTGCTAAATATCAAATCTTCTTAAAGACAATAAATTCAAAGAAATATGTGACATTCAATGAAACGTCCTCCATTTTTGGACTGCATATTGGATCTTGATGTATCTGCATGCTTCTGGGTGCAGGAAAAAGTGCAACCTATCATTTCCTCGAAGAGTATTTGTTCCCTGGTTGGCTGGCATGTACATCTGTGACTACTTGCAACCATCTGAGACGACCGAGGTCCACACTCGAGTCTTTTTTCCTTCTTTTTTCCCTCCTGCATTTGTCATCATGTTGCTTGAACTTGCTTGATTCAACTTTTTAAACTTTTAATTGAAGAGTATGAGAGTTTTTGTGGATGCACCGTTTTGTTTATGGTAAAATCCACATTTTTTAAAAGAATTTGTGAGATGAGAGAATTACATTTTAAATATATTTCTTTGCTGACGTGTGTTTCTAAACTTCAATGTAGGTTTTGAAAGAACATTGTACTGAATTAATGTCCATGGAAGCTCCAATGGATATGTCGACAGTTCTTGAACCAGAAATAGAGGCTCTTTCCCTCTCTGCAGAATCATTTTGGGATGTGGCCATACCCTTCCAATCGGCTGAGGCTTCTACAGAGAAGAACATAAATCATAACACGAGAAGTGGCAGTAACGTAATTTCGGGCAGCAAGTCAAGTGTTGTTAATATTACGGTGGCTGTTCTCGTCCTTGTCCTCGCAGTTATCATTGGCTTTTTGTTGGTTTCTATGATGGGATCATGATTCATCAACTTAAGACTCAACTTTGATATACAAATTTTGTTAGCCAATGCCAATAGAGAGGATTATAGTTTTTTCATCGATTATGAGAATGGATTTTCAGTTAGTTATAGATGAATTCTTCTTTTCTACTTAATGCCCTATTGAACTTGTTAGTTAATGTTTTGTTTCTTTAACTATATAAAAAAACTGGATATACTCAATATTTATATGAATTCAAAAATGATAAAATAATATTTTAAAATATATTTTAGAACAAATTAAAAACAGAAAATGAGATTAAATGAGCTTTAAATATCTTCATCCCGATCAGCATTACAAAATTCAGCTATTCATTTTTTTTTTAAAAAAAATCAATTCCCTCTTCTTTTATTCACTTGAAGATTGACTTGGATATTATTCTTTAATCCCTTCTTTGTGCTACTAGATCTCTAAGGTGTTTGTCGATCGTAGGTACCTTCTTACTTACAATATTAAAAAATATATGATACCTATTTATTTATTTTTGAAAAAAAAACTCTCTCTTTTATGCATCCATCTCTTTTAATGACATTCATTATTGACCTAAATATTACGACTTTTATGACTAGTAAATACTTAAATATTATTTATGATGGATAGAATCATTAGTCCTTGTTACATTGCACTAAAAAAAAAAGGAATGCACGCACATGGAAGACATAAATTTTATTAGCTTTTCATCAAATCAATAATATAGGAGCCCACACTAATGAAATACAGACAAAAAACATGTACCTCGGAGATGAGAAGCCTCGACAATCTGAGTAGCCAACTCCATCAAAACGGATTGCAGGTGTGATCTAGCCTAATTCACGCCAAATAGCATTTTTGGAGTAACGAAGCCACCAAAAATGAAACGAACTAACAGCCTTTACTGGTACGATTGACGACGACATTTCAGGTGATCCCACGACGAACAAATAAACAGCACAAGCTTTTATCTTCTTCAAGCTACAACTTCAGTTGTTTGTAGCTTCTTTTTCTGGATGCTTCTCAGCGGCAACATCACTGGGAAGATCAAGGCCGTCGGGGGATTTCCCGGGGTAATTAGTCCTTGAGTAATCCGATCCTGTCATACTGCAAATAAAGAGTCAGATTGGATGGAGCCTAGAAATATGATATCCTGTGCTCCAAATAAAACTATTATACACTGCAGAAGATGAGAAGGTAATTAAACGAGAATTGGAAAAGAAACGTATTTACCCCCTATCAACCAGAACCAAGGATCGAAGCTCACAGTTTGAAAAACTGCATTATTACAAACTTGATGTATTAAAATTTGATAGTAGAGAACACATGCTGAGGTTGTTCAATCTTTTATTATATATATATATTTTGAAGTATTTTCTTATTGTGCTGCTTAAAAAGTTTCATTCTTATGAAAGTAGTGCTTACTATTTGGAGATTTCGCTCTCCATAGATGGATGGCAATCATTTCCAAAAACTTTCAGGAGCTCAAACAAGAATGCGCTGTGGGTGACAATTGCAATCTCTTTCTCCTTTCGAGTCCACAGCCTGGCAGGGCAGAAAACCAAGAGGTACAAAAAATGAGCTATGAATGAGAACAAAAAGAAGAAAAAGGTACAATAAGCAAGGTGAATGTAGAAACTGAGCTTAGGAGTGAAACAGTAGTTAATTAATTTTAACAAGAAGAGATTTTCAAAACATTAACAATCGTTCATTCTGATGAGAGGAAAAAGAACTTTTTGTTCAATGATCATATTTTATGTTCTTCTTAGTAGCAATTAGCATGACTATAGATCCTAATCCCCTACGGCAAGAATTTATATAATTATTTCGAAACATGGGTTGTTACTAGTAAATCAGGACAATTGAGATTTATATCTCGAGTTCAAAGTGATATTTTCAATTTGTACTTATGTTTCGAGTAAAAAACAATACAATTCAATGAGAACATCAACTTACACGACACTAATTGAAAATATAGTAAGAAAAAAGTTGACCTCAAATGACACAAAAACTAGGAAATATCACCAATGTCTGAACTAACTCATTGCCAACGTTACTTAACACAGATAGTCTTCTCTTTTTTCCAACTAATTACATACTTGGTTTCTTAATTTCCTAGATCAAGACTTTAAAAAATATGTAATCAAGCATATAGAAATTTCAAAGTAGTAAAACTAAAGAACACTGAGGTAAATGAAGGGGACATTTACCAATTCAGAAACTTCAGGCCCCTAGCTACAATTTGGTCATTCGACTCTCTTGTGTCTGGTTTCCACAGGATATCATCATCATGTTCAATCTACAGTTGATGGAGGAAGGTTTTATCAAAATAAATTGGATGTTGTGAACAGAGATGAAAACTACAGACAAGAAAAGTAACATAATCCTGTGATATGCATAAAACAATTTAACTCACCATTGAGAAATCAATTGCTGGGAAAAGAGACTGACACTCGCTAACGCTTCTCCTCTTATCACATGGATGAACACCCTGTACAAAGAATATATTCATTCGTCGTGAGAAAATCTGAAGAACATAGCAAAATCTTACCTTTTAAAGATTTCGTTCATTCAAGGTGAACCTAGAACTTGGCCATGTTTCAAGTTCTTGTCCAGCTTATATCCTCATGTATAATTAATAATTCTAGAAAACATTTCAAGTTCAGTGTTCAGCTTATATATATCCTCTTCCCTAACCAACGTAATTATATGTGAGAATTTGCAAAGTTAATGATTCAAAAGGCAAGAATATAGTTACTCTATGAGTTGAAAAAGTTACTGCCCACAAATATGTGTTAGTTTCATGTAGCATGAAATTATTCTAAAGCTCGTGAACATGCAATAGCCAGATGTACATTAAAATGAAACTGTAATGTTTCACTGCAACAGAGAAGTCATGAAATATCGAAATGAAAATTTACTCCAAGTTCCGAGTCGAATGCATAAAATATACCAAACGTTCCCTACAAAGCTCTACGGCTAAAAACGGCGGGCAGTTTAGACTTGAAATTGGCGGACGGTTGCTATCCCCTGCATTTGCAACCATTAATGGAGGAACATTTATACCATCTATGTAACTGTCACCACCAAAGGTTCCAACTGCTGTTTGCATAGTCCTACAGTGAAAAACCAGTGATAGTTGGAATAGGAAATGTTTGGTAAGTAGGGGCAGAAGAAGAAATTCCTGCATTTGGATATAAATTTTGTAACATAAAAGTTCCTTCCACAAAGCAGAAAGACTAGCTCAATCATCAAGAGTGAGAAGTAAGCATAAAAGCTATCCTTATCACAAGACAGAGGACTCAACATACAAGATGGAACAAATTCTCAATTATGAATCGATTTGATAGCTCAAATATTATTATTAATATTACCTTAAATTATTAATACGGTTCAATGTCGTCCAGATGCAATGCACCCCATTTAATTTACAACTGAAACATTATCATCGCAATGGGACATAATCTCAAGTTACTATGGATATCGAAGTTAAAAATTGTCATCTACCCTTGTCATAAAAAGGATGAGAATTTTTTTCAGGAAAAAAAAAAGATTATGGAAGTTAATATTCTTCCATTTATTGCTAGTACTGTTAATTTTAGTTCCTACCACCTTTTTTGCTTATAATATACGGAAAAAACATTATTAAGTAAAGTAATCAATTTGAATTAAATTTGATTTTTTAGATCTTAAGCAATGATTGAATTAAAGAAAAGGAGGTTCAAAATTTTGTGCCTTAAATGAAGGCATGGACCATAATTATCCAAGTGATTTGATCTTAGGATAGAAAAAAGTCCATAGATCCTTCTGCCATACTATCTTACGTAAAGTTGTACTGTATACAACTAGGCACTGAATATAGTTTAATCGACACTAAATAACTTTCTATTATATAGATGTTATATCAATTACATAAATGTAATGCTAATTTTAGTGGTCTAATTCTATGTCATTTCATAATTCATGCTGAGTTTATGGAACTTAAGAACCGTTGAACTAAAGTACTCTCCACCACGAGAGTTATGTAAGTATTAGCATCTTAAACACTAAAAAAAAACCACGAGAAATTGAATGTATCAACATTTGACAAGCGTATAAAGTAAGCAAGCAAATAATAGTACTTAGGATTGGGACCACAAGTCCTTGTAATAATCTTGGCTTCCACTGATTTGATACCTTAACAAGGGGGAGGTGATGACTAACTCAACTGTCTTAGAAAGTCCACATGCTTGCACATGCTTGCGCAGATTGTCAACCTGTTTCAGTGTCCAGGGAAAGTAATATTTTGTGCTTTAGAACCAATTGTTGCTACATGTTTTATGAAGATAATAAATGATTAAATTAGCTACACGAATCTTTTCAGAACAGTGAATCAGTCTAGATAACACGAGTACAATTTGATCAGAAATTAATAACCATTCTTCCCTATGCAAAGATTTTATTTCAGTATGCAAAGATTTTATTTCAGTATGTAGGCTCATGTACCTGTTGCCATCCTAAAGTGGAAAGTCGAGCATCAAATAATCATAAGATAAAAGCTCACTGTGATCCCTTTCACTAGCAACATTATGAATTCCCTGTGCATGCCTCACCTGTAAATTTAATACAAAAGTTCAAATGCTTGAAAAAATGCAAACAGAAAGCCATGAGCTACACGGTGTACAAGCAACAGATTCAAATTCACGAAAAACAAATCATTGACCGTAAATGCTCATCAGAAGAGAAGAGTGCGAGAGAGAAAATATCTATTGTTACAAACCAGATGAATAGTTTTACAACGGTGCGACGGATACAAACTTAGACCTCCGGTAGCGTCCATGTATCTGTAAATCAACAAAACAGCAAGCATAGACAACAAAAACAAATTAAGAAGCATAGAAGTTAGAACGATGACAAAAAGTAAAATAAAGATCAAGAGCCGAAATGCAGAGTAGAATACAAATTTATTCGAGGTATCGCACTTCAAAAAATCAAAATCAGAATCAGAATCGACCAGAACCACAGCAAATAACAAAGAAGCTCAATCAACAAAAGGAATATAATCCACATCAACAATCGCAACTATTTCATTTCGATCAGTCTCTGGAACTTAAAAAAAAAAAAAAAAAAAAAAACTCCATCTATATACTACCAGACCGCAGAGATCAACAAAACGTTATAGTGATTGAAGAAATAAAAGAATCAGAGAGAAAGTTGAGCAACCTGAAGATGAGCAAGCTCCGAGACGAAGGGGACGGGAGAGAAATGGCGCGGTAGTAATCGGAATGTAGCTCAAAGCCTTAAACACGTTAGAAAATTTTGGGGATTATGTATGAGAAATTCAAAAGCGCGCGGGTTCAGTAATCCGACAACGGGCCCGAAGGAGAACCGAATCGGCATAATCAGTTCTTGAGCGTAGGCTACGACCAGTCCTGGAACCACGTGAAGGAAAGCAAATTGTGCTGTTGATTTGAAGCATGTAGGGTAGCGTAGCGTCACCGACATGTCGTGCTAAGCGCCATTTCGCGCCAACCACTTGACGGAACCTGGCGGGAACCGTTGGTTGTGGACCAGTGGCTCAACTACAACCGGTGGATCGACGATCGTCTGCGGCATGAGCAAGTACTGTGAATAGCTCCTGTGCGACACGTGTTATACGAGTGACTTTTGGGCTTTCTCCGGCCCGGTCCAACAATTTTTATAGGCTTTTCAGGTGGACACGTGTCTTGAATCGTACTGTTTTGGATATATTAAAGAACAGTAACTTGATGTGACCATTAATTAAATGTATAGTCGAGATCTGCAAGATTATCTGTCCCGGTAGGAGATTGGCAGTTAAGAAGTACAATCCAGTTTCGTGATTTCAACCCTAAAAATTAATTATAAAATTTACAACTTTCATCTCTTATCCTTTCGCTTTCGCTATAAACGGTGGAAAAACCTCAGGTCTCTAACAGAAGCATAAGATGTCTAAACTGTTTAGCTAAACTCACATCAATTTCTATTATATTACTCAATTTTTTTAAATAATTTAATGGTTAAATGTTAAAATTTAGAAAATATGAATTAAGATATTCATTTTTAAAAATTTAGAGACTACAATAAATAAAAATAGAAATACAAAGATTAAAATAAATCAAGATAAAAATAGTATTTTAAACATAATTTAATAAAAAGGTTATATGTATCTGGATAAAGGTTGAGATTCAAGTTATGAAATTTGTTGAGTTAATACTAACATAGTTTTTTTTTCCTTTTCTTTTTGGTAAGTTTGGAGATTAGAAAAGAATATTCGTCAGCTTGAGGACTATAAAAAACCAAAAAGTTGAAAAACCAAAACAGTACATTGTTTTAAAAAGTATTATCTGTTTTTGGTACAAAAATAACATTACACGTATCATTAGCATTTTGTTTGAAGAGAAAAGATCAATAGTTTTCTTTATTCAATGCGCATCAATTAAAGCAGATATAATAATAAAAGTGACATAATTATGCAAACTTTTCTTGCTGTAATACATGTCTTGGAGAGTGGATTTGGGTTGGTAGGAGGTTCATCAAGACAAAAAGAATCTGTTGCTCTTCAAGTGCATACGATTAAAACCATTCATGTCATTTCCATAACTTTTTGGAACACTACTGCATTGCACGAGATCATTATGCCTCATTATTCCTAATAAAGCAATCACATCTATCCACTTCCTATTATTGGAAGATAAAATTATACTGGATTGAAAATGGTCTTCTTTTAATTATGATATCAATTTTGGTGTAAAAGCTGGCCTGCAATGCAATGGATGGATGAGATGCAGACAAAAACGTGTACCTCTAAATCCAGTTGCAGCAAGAAGCCTCAACAATCCATTGTAGATAGTAACTTCCCCAGATGGATAGGGTCAAAATTCATGAAAATTGAATTCTGAAAAACTTTGTTGGAGTAACAAAGCTTCCAAAGAAGGAAAAAGAGAGCAATTAGAAATCTTTTGGTGATACTACTTAACTACCGCCTCGGATAATGTCTCACACTTTTCTCAAAATGATGCTATGTATCTTCTTCAAGCCACATCTTCATTTGTAACTCCGTTCTCTGGATGGTTCTCAGCTGCAACATCACTGGGAAAATTGAGCCCTCGCGGTAATTGTCCTGGAAAATTGGTCGTTGAGGATTCCGACCCGATCATACTGCAAATAACGAACCAAATTGATGGAGTCTAGGATACATAATACCTGAAGGAAAGGAATGATGCATTGAGGAATGTACTTACCTCCTATCAATAAGAACAAAGGAACGGAGCTCACAGTTGGCAAAACTACATAATAAAGTGAATCTCTATAGTTAAGATTAAAATAAAATAAATATATATAAATAAAGAAAAAGGATTACATTTCAAGCGTTAAAATCAAATGCAGGAGCATGTGGCAACAGTAATTTTATTCCTACGGAATCGCAGCAATTCTCTGAACTCTCCATTTGATATCAATAGTAGAGATTAAATGCATTTGATGTGGTATATTTAGATGTTTTCACTTTATCGTGCATTCATCTCTAAGAAGCACAGACAATTTAGTTCGAGTAACGTGTCCTTGTTGAACACTTGATACTTCAATAATTATTGGACACATATCAGACATTTATTTATTTAATTATTTTTTTTGTAAAAAGTCTAGTTTTTAACCCAACAAAAGAAGTTAAAGGCTCCAACAAGATCAAACCTAAGGAATAATCACAAAAATACGACAATAAAGTCCAGAGGGAACATGAATCTAAACAAAGGGTCCTCCAGCACGAGAACAATGGATCCTCCTCCCTAGAACTCTCCACCATTCTAAATTTATGTCCTTTGCCGTGTTCTTGTCCTAATTTTTTAGAAAATGATGTGTCAATGTATTTATGTTGTATCCGTGTCTTGTGTCAAGATCCATGCTTCTTAATAAAATATTAGTCATCCCATAGGTAGGAAGAATATTACAGTTTGCTGTTTCAGTTGTTAGTGAGGTGCAAAACTACTGAATTTCAATATTTGGTGACAACTATCTTGGACTTGATTAGGGTAATGCTTACCGTTCACAGAATTCATTCTTTATAAATGGATGACTGTCATTTCCAAATGCATGCAATGAATAAAATAAGAATCCACTGTGGCTGACAACTGCGATCTCCTTCTCCTTCCGGATCAGCAACCTGGCCGAAGTAGAAAACCAAAAGATCCAAAAATCAAGGAGCCATCACATGCCAAAATTACACCCAAAAGACATGAAATTCTGAAGCAAAATAAATATTTTTTCTCACATATAATGCATGTAACAGGGTATACAATAACAATAGATTCAAGCAACCAGAACCTAAATCAAGCTGTAATGAGCCTCAGATTATGAAGATGGGTCAAAGAAGGTTGGAATTGCAACTATTGTCAGGACAACAGAATTTCCATGTATCTCCACATTGGTTGTTCACTTTGACATAACGCTCGTGATTTTGCTTTTGGTTTTACAGAAAAGACTCAAAAGGTCTCATATTGACGAAAATAATTGACCTCACCAATATATCATGAATCTCCCCTTGTTTGCACTCTTAACCATCCTCCCCTCAAACATAGTACCAGTTGTATCTTTCCTCGAATAGCCATTCATTCATCCACTCCTAATAAGTAACGAGAGCTTGCTTTTATCTATGGCTAGTAGCACACCTAGATAGAGCACAACCATAGAATCTATGGTGGCAGGTTGCTTTTATCCAAAGCTGCAACACACACAAATAGAACACGAGCATAGATCACATTGTGAGAACCTGATGTCAACCACAAGTGCACCATTAATCTCCTCCCCTCAAACAAAGAAACCTTCTTCCTATCAATCTACCCGACCTAATAGGGCTATCTTTTCTTAGACTCCAATAAATTTTGTTCGATCTTGGAGGATTTCACCCATGCAGTTAGGTTTAGACTATGGTTCTGATACTACTGTTAAGTATAACGGAATCCCCACCTATCTCCACAATGGTTTGACACTTTCCACTTTGAGCATAACATTCATGGCTTGGTTTCACCCAAAAAAATCCAATACTAATAGGGATAATTGTCCTCGCCTATATATCATGAATCTCCCGTTTATCTAGATAATGTGAGACTTTGTTTGCACTATTTAACTCCTATTTTGTAATTTATTCAAGTCGAAGGAATGCAAAAAATTGAAGATTATTTATTGAACACCACCTTCGTCCCAAACAAAAGGTGCAGATAACAAATTCAAGCACATAATAAGATATCTCCCGAGCCCAAACAAAGGAACCAACAAAAGTTTCCAGTTGTAATCTATAGGGAGAATAGTTTAGAAATCATAAGGTGCAAACAAATAAGTTAAAAAAGGGAAACATCTCCATATTACTAACTCTATCCTACCACTATTAATTGCTGATAACAGAATTTGCCGAGGAAATATAGCTAACATCTTAAAACTGTCTCATTGTCAACATTAGAATAAGCAAGTACTATCATGTCAACATTAGAATAAGCAAGTACTATCATATTTACCTTTTTTTAGACCTACTTATTTATTGAGAATGCGACGAAAGTCCCACATCAGCTAGATAAGATAAAGATTATGGATATATAAGTGAGAGACGACATTACTATTAGACTTATGCCCAAAGTAGATAATATTGTTCCATTGTAGAAATGTGGAAGGGACAGCATCTCTAACATTAGTATATCATAGTGTCCGAGAGAAGAATTTGCAAACAAATCTAACCAAACAGACATCTGATGGTAGAAAAAAACTAAAAACAAAAAGGACGTAGAGATAAATGAAGTACACATTCACCATTTCAGAAACTTCAGTCCCCTAGCAGCAACTTCGACACGGGTATCTCTAATGTCTGGCTTCCACAGGATATCTTCATTATGTTCAATCTAGAAAAATTAAAGCAATCTTTTCTTTAATCAAAATAAGTTAAAACTTTACAATGGAGATGAAAATAGTCACAAGAAAAAGCAACATATTCCATCGATAAGAACAAAACAATGCAACTTACCATTGAAAAATCAATTGCAGGGAAAAGAGACCGATACTCCCTAATGCTTCGCCTCTTGTCACATGGATGAACACCCTGTACAATGAATATAATAGTGATTTGTCATAAAAAAAATTTGAAGAATATTTAAAGTGCCAAAGAAAAAAAAAATGCCAGAAATTCCAATTGAGTGATAGCCGTGCAAAAAAAAAAAAAAACTCAAATATGATACTTATGCTGATAGAAAGATTTATTTGTTGTAATGTAAACCAAGAACTTGGTTCAAGTTCTTTGTCAACCTATTCCTTTTCCATCTGTAAGAACTTACAGAGTTTAAATATATGCATCAACTACAAGGCAAAATATGAAATTATTTTGCACGTAAAGGAACATAATTCTAGAGATCTATTTGAGTTCATTCATAGCTTAAATATTTTTCTTTAATTAATGTCAACATGCAAGAATTTATACAGTTAAAAAAACATGCATAAAATCCAAGAATTTTCACTTGATATCATTACAAACATTTGAAATTTGCATTAGAGGGAAAAAATTATAGAATTCGTGAACACACAAAAGAGAGATGCCCATTAAATACCAATTTTAATGTTTCAATGCTGCAGAGAAGGCGAAAACTATGATAATGAAGATCAAAAACTTTTGAGAAGGACTCGAATTTATACAATATTTTCCCGACAATCCTCTACTGCCAAAAATGGCGGGCAGTTCAAACTTGATATTGCTGGACGGTTGCTATCCCCTGCATTTTCCACCATTAAGGGAGGAACATTTATACCATCTGAGTGTTCTTCACCACCAAAGGTTCCAACTGCTGTCTGAATGGTCCTACAGTGCGTACCATGATGGTTAAAATTGTAAATGTTTGATTAATATGGGGTAAAACATGAAATTCTCCCATTTGGGTCAAAAAGAGAACCAAATTTTATTAGATGCAAATGCCCTCCACAAATTAAAGACACAAGCTCAATCATCCAGAGGCAGATGAAAGCATAAAGCTAATATATTATAAGATACGAATCAACATGCTAGTTGGCAACTTGGAATTTAAGGGGTCAAGAATATATAAACATAATCTCTCAAATACACAAAACACATTAAAACATCAGTCCCAAATATATACAGAAAATTAGAAAGAAAATGAGCTTGGCTTATAGCTTAACTACTCTTGAAATACCTTTTCCATTTCATGGACGAGACCGGAACAAACTATCCTAGATACAAAATAAGAACTCGGGAAAAAATCTTGGATATATTGACATCTGAAAAATTCATAACGTGGGCAGGCAAATAATAATACCGATAACTGCAACTCATCGTATTAGTCCTAATTCCCATTGTTTAAGGTTGGCAAAGGCTTGTTATGCTTTGACTCAAAACATTTTAGGTATATTCAACTATATTCGATGAAATTCTGCACCATTTTCTGCAAGCTAGAGTAAATAAATAAAAAGCTTTCATAAATTGTTCCCTTGCAGAAACTCAAACTCCATGAGCCCCAACGATTAGACCAAAAATCTTTTACGTATAGCAAAGGTTCCCCCAGCCCACAACTTGTATCAAATCTGCTTCTTAAAATGTATCGTAGTTACTAAGATGCAATACCTTAACAGGGGGGATGTTATTACCAACTCAATTCTCTTAGAAAGTCCACATGATTGTACATGTTTGCGCAGATTGTCAACCTGTTTCAATACCCAGAAAAAAAAAATCCATTATTTGCAGTTCATTGGATTTCAGAACAAATTGTGGTTTCATATTTCTTCTAGATGATAAACAATTAAATAAGCCTCATGGAACTTTTTAGAGTGCTGAATCAATCATGATAACAGAGTAAGGTTACAACTTACATCAGCTCATCCCAAATTCATTACTCTTATTCCTATGTAAAGGTTTAATTTTAGCACCCAGCTTTAAATTTTTAGTTTGAATAGTATTAGATATATATATATTTTCTCTTCTTCTTCTTTTTCCAACAAGAAACTGAGAGAAAAATATATTCAAAAGAATAAACAGAAAGAAACAGCCTTGGGGCAGAGACGGGGAGACCCTGCCCAAAACTACCAAAAGAAACAAGGTGGAAATTAAAAATTAGAGCCTTCTAATCACTATAATTACAAAAGAAATTTGTATGAAAATCAACAAAAAGAAGTGTGTTGAACACTATTACAAAAAAAAAAACAACGAATATGACTTGTCTTCAAACTTATTAGAGATTCTGGGAAAGATAGTTATATATTTTTTTAATACAACACGTGGGGCGAAGAATTGAACTCACAATTTCTTGGTTGAAGATATATGTCAATTACTGTTAAACTATGCTCGTTTTGGCCGAAAAAATAGTTATATAAACAAGCGATTACCTGTCGCCACCCTAGAGGGGTAAGTTGAGCATCTAAATAATCATAAGATAGATATTCGTTCAAGTCCTTCTCACCTGCCACATTATGAAATCCCTCGGCATGCCTCACCTATAAATTTAATTTCAATAAAATTCAAGTGCTCGGAAATACAAACACAAAGCCATGAACCCCACGACGCACAACAGTAGATTCCAACTAAAAAAAAATAATAATAATAAATGTTGAAGATGTTCATCAATCACGAAGATGTTCAATACCTTACAGATTACAGGAGAAGGCTTAACTACTACTAAAGAATTAGTTACAATAAGGTTTGCCTAACTGAAATGTAAAGACAAACTATGTAATATCACCTTTAACAATAAATAAATAAACCGAGAACCTTACATACCAGATGAATAGTTTTAGTGAGGTGGGATGGATACAAATTTAGACCCGCTGTAGAGTCCATGTCTGTAGATCAGGATAATAGCAGGTAAACAAGTCAAAACAAGACAACTTAGGACTAAAGAGAGAAAAAAGGGGGAAAAAAAGTTCTACACGGTCGAAAATGAAAGGCAACAGCATAATCTTACAAGACGATCCGATTAAGCAGATCAAAATACAATTCTGTCGAAATGAAGAAAGATCAGAGCGAGAGAGAGAGAGAGGGGCACGAAGACTGATGTACCTGAAGAGCGGGAAAAAGAGCGGATAACAGAGAAAAAATAAGGTGGCGAAGGGAGTCGCAGTCCGGTAGTGAAGAACTTTGACACACTCCTATAAAACGGGAAATGTGATGAGTAGGAGCAATAATGTTTGTTGTCATTACAGTGGAAGCCGAAACAGAGTCGTTAGAGCCGCGCGTGGATTGAGAGCTCCCATGGTACGGAAACGAGTGGGGCTCTAAAATGAATAAGTTTTTAGTAAAAATGGCCGGCAGTTGCTATCCCCTGCATTTGCTACGATTAATTGGATAACACATTTATACCCTCTATGTAACCGTCACCACCAAAGGTTCCAACTGCTTTGCATAGTCCTACGGTGCAACCAGTGATGGTTGAAATATAAGGAAATGTTTGGTTAGTAGGGGCACAAAAAGAAATTCAGGCATTTGGATAAAAATTCTGTAAGATAAAAGTTCCTTCCACAGAGCAAAAATACTAGCTCAATCATCAAGCGGGAGAAGTAAGCATAAAAGCTATCCTTATCATAAGACAGAGAGCTTTGTCCGGGTGAATAAACTCTATAAATTGATGTTGCAACATATAAAAAACCTACCGAAACAATCAATTATCTATATGAAGTAAACAAGAGCCAATAATAATACTAAGGCTCGGGCCACGAGTCCTTGATTATAATCCTATTTTTTTAAGATTGGCAAATACTTCGTTTACAAATAACAAAATTATCTTGGCTTCTACTGATTTGATACCTTAACAAGGGGGAGGAGATGACTAACTCAACTGTCTTAGAAAATCCACATGATTGCACCTGCTTGCGCAGATGGTCAACCTGTTTCAGTGTCCAAGGAAAGTAATATTTTGGATCTTAGAACCAAGTGTTGCTACATGTTTTATGAAGTGATTAAATTAGCTACACGAATCTTTTTAGAACAGTGAATCAGTCTAGATAGTATGAGTACGATTTGATCAGCATATCATGAATTAATAACCCTTCTTCCCCATGCAAAGGTTTTATTTCAGTATGTAGGCTCATATACCTGTTGCCATCCTAAAGTGGACAGTCGAGCATCAAAATAATGATAAGATAGAAGCTCACTGTGATCCCTTTCACTTGCAACCACTATGAATTCCCCGGGCATGCCTCACCTGTAAATTTAATACAAAAGTTCAAATGCTTGAAAAAAATGCAAACGGAAAGCCATGAGCTACACGATGTACAAGCAACAGATTCAGATTCACGAAAAACAAATCGTTGACCGTAAATGCTTATCAGAAGAGAAGAGTGCGAGAGATAAAATATCTATTGTTACAAACAAGATGAATAGTTTTACAACGGTGCGACGGATACAAACTTAGACCTCCGGCAGCCTCCATGTATCTGTAAATCAACAAAATAGCAAGCATAGACAACAAAAACAAATTAAGAAGCATAGAAGTTAGAACGATGACAGAAAAAAGTAAAATAAAAATCAAGAGCCGAAATGCAGAGTAGAATACAAATTTATTCGAGGTATCGTACTTCAAAAAATCAAAATCAGAATCAGAACCAGAATCGTCGAGAACAACAACAAATAACAAAGAAGCTCAATCAACAAAAGGAACATAATCCACATCAACAATCGCAACTATTTCATTTCCATCAGTCTCTGGAACTCAAAAACTCCATCTATATACTACCAGACCGCAGAGATCAACAAAAACGTTATAGTGGTTGAAGAAATAAAAGAATCAGAGAGAAATATGAGCAACCTGAAGATGAGCAAGCTCCAGACGAAGGGGACGGGAGAAAAATGGCGCGGTAGTAATCGGAATGTAGCTTAAAGCCTTGAACACGTTAATATATATATGAAAAATTCAAAAGCGCGCGGGTTCTGTTGGGAAAATAGTGGAGCCAAAACAAGGGAGTTTATGGGGCAAAAATGATATATGTGTATAAAACTTTAAAATCAATCAAAATTAACTCTCAATAATTAATTTACATTAATTAATTTACCTTTTATTAAGTTAAAATAATGTAAATTAACCTTTTATTAAGTTAAAATTATAAAATTATTTTAAGCAATGTTTCAATTTAAGTTTCACTCGTTAATACTTATTATTTTTGTTAATACTTATTATTTGATGTGCTTAATAAAATTAATTATTTTCATTTTATTAATGGCATAAATTAATTACATTTTATAAAAAAAATTAAGTATATATTTTAATAAATTAATTTATTACAATAGAATAATTAATTTAGTACATCATCAGTAAATTTTAATGCTGTTTTATTAATTATAAATTTAATTTAAATATTTTTACTAATTTTAATTAATTAATTTGAATAAAATAAAATAAATAGTTTATTTAAAATAAGAGTGCTAAGAGTTTGACACAAAACCATAGACAAATCTATGAAACTGGGAGGGAAAAGAAAACCTTTGTCAATAGGAATAAGGGATGTCTGATGAGTTGGAAAAATTTTCAAATCTGTGTAACAAATTAAGACTTTACTTGCCTATACTCATTTACACCCAGAAAACACCCAACCCAACGGCCCCTTAGGAGCTCAGGGTCGTTGTTGCCTCCCTCATGCAATACAATTTTTAATTTCTCTAATTTCTCCGATCGTGCTATTCTCTCCACTTTATTGATTCTTAGAACAAAGACAAAACAAAAGTCATTAAGAAACTCAAAATCTATAGTTGAGATGTGGAGAAAAATATGAGTTTTTTCATGCTTGGACAATTTAAATAATGTTAATAATTTAATGCTAGTTGCTTTGATTTTTAAATATCACAACCTTGATACTTTTCAAATTATTGATAATAATTGCATTAACTATGAATAAAAGATAAAAGTCAAAGCGAGCATAGCTTAGTAATTGACATATAGTTCGAACCAATAGATTGTGAGTTCGAATCCCCTCCCCCACATGTTGTACTAAAAAAAAAGATAAAATATATTTAAAAATAATATATGTTGAGCATAGGAGAATGATTTTAAATTAGAGATGTGAGATTCGAACTCATGATCTATTGGTTAGAGAGAGAAGTCAATTATCGCTCAATTAAGATCATGTTGCAAAATAAATTAATGATCAAATCCACTCTTTTCTAAATTGAAATTAATATAAAGAAATATTATATATAATAGAAAACTACTAAATAAACCATTATGTCAACTAAATTTATCATTACAGTGGTAACATACATATGAACCTATAAATATTTTAAAAAACTTTTATCATATATTATTTTACCTTATTTTTATGTATTATATCCCTAAATCAAATTCCTGGATCCGCCACCATTGATCAAGACTATATAGGTTAAATAGGGCAAAAAAGTATTGACAATTGCAATGGTCATTGTAATTTCATCTTTTACTTTTAGTTCATTATTAACTATTGTTTTAAATTAATTACTAATAATTAATATAAATATATATTTGAAACATGAAAAGATACAATAATACATTGAGTCTTTCAACCAATGTGTGCTCTAAAACCAACAAATCCAATAATTCATGTACTCCCAGAAAAACAAAAACAAACAAAAAAATTTTCAAGTTAAGACCTTTTAATATATTATAGAGGACATAAACTCTTCCTAGATGAAACTATATATACTACATAATATTACATAAAAAGTAAATCCTATATAATATTGTAAAAGGAAAAAAACAGACTCGGGACTTGGATTTGCCCCAATTAATAGTGTCAAATGTTGATGCATAAATTTAGATTCGTATTCTGATGATGAAAGCTTCTGCAAACATCTGCACACACAAGAGGGAGTTTTCTCGAATTGGTTTGGATGGAGCGGCTCAATTGGATCCGATCAACTCAGGACTAGTCTAGTTTGGTGGTCTAACCTCAACGTCATTTAGTCCGAATGGTTTGACCCGTGTCACTTTCTTAACTTTCGTTCATGAGAATTTTATGGGATCATTTCCTAATAAAACAATCACATCTATCTTGTTCCTTCTATTTGAAGACAAAAATTATATATGAAATAGAAAATGTTCTTAATTTTATTAAACGGAATAGAAAAGGTCGCCTGTAATGAAACTGGCACATAAGATACAGGCAAATACATGTACTCGAATAGAAAAGATGGCCTGCAATGAACTGACACATAAAATACACGCAAATACATGTACTCCCTGAAAGACACAGCTGGACACATTTACTCTAAATCTAAAGTCTCAACAATCCCAAAAGATAATAACTTTGTGAACAAAATTTCTTAGAATTCAACAAAGCTCTCAAAGAAAGGAATAAGAAGGTAATTAGAAATTTTTATTGATCCCACTTAACTACTTCTTAGGATAACATTTCAGGCGTTCTGAAATTCCGGATTCTTCTTAATTGCAATGTCGACAGGAAGATCGAGCCCTCGCGGTATTCCTCCCGGGAAATTATTCGAGGAGTCTGACCCGATCCTACTGCAAATGGTAAACCAATTTGATGGAGTCTTAAATCATAATACCCAAAGAAAACAATGATCTATCGAGAAATGTGCTTACCTCCTATCGATAAGAATAATGGAACGAAGCTCAGCGTTGGCAAAACTGCATAATAAAGTTAATCTGATCTTTAGTCCAGATTAAAAAAAGAAAAACTAAATTTCAAGCCCTAAAATCAAATGTAGGAGCTTTGACAACACTAATTTATATGGTATCCCAATACTTCTCCTAAGCTCTCCCTTTGACATCAAATAATAGAGATTAAATACATTTGATGTCATATATTTAAATACGTGCCTAAGTTGGAAACTCCAACACTTGTTGAAAAATGACGTTGTACTCATATTTTTTAGATCCTTAATAAAATATCAGGGTAATGCTTACTGTTCGCGGATTTCACTCTGTATAAATACATCGCAATCGTTTCCAAATTCACGCATCGATTCAAATAAGAATCCACTATGACTGACAACCGCGATTTCCTTCTCATTCAGAGTCAACAGCCTGGTCAAAGTAGAAAACCAAGAGAGAGAAATTAATTAAGGAGCTATCAAATGCCAAAATTGCCCCAGACTACATGAAAAGATACAATAATACATTGAGTCTTTCAACCAATGTGTGCTCTAAAACCAACAAATCCAATAATTCATGTACTCCCAGAAAAACAAAAACAAACAAAAAAATTTTCAAGTTAAGACCTTTTAATATATTATAGAGGACATAAACTCTTCCTAGATGAAACTATATATACTACATAATATTACATAAAAAGTAAATCCTATATAATATTGTAAAAGGAAAAAACAGACTCGGGACTTGGATTTGCCCCAATTAATAGTGTCAAATGTTGATGCATAAATTTAGATTCGTATTCTGATGATGAAAGCTTCTGCAAACATCTGCGCACACAAGAGGGAGTTTTCTCGAATTGGTTTGGATGGAGCGGCTCAATTGGATCCGATCAACTCAGGACTAGTCTAGTTTGGTGGTCTAACCTCAACGTCATTTAGTCCGAATGGTTTGACCCGTGTCACTTTCTTAACTTTCGTTCATGAGAATTTTATGGGATCATTTCCTAATAAAACAATCACATCTATCTTGTTCCTTCTATTTGAAGACAAAAATTATATATGAAATAGAAAATGTTCTTAATTTTATTAAACGGAATAGAAAAGGTCGCCTGTAATGAAACTGGCACATAAGATACAGGCAAATACATGTACTCGAATAGAAAAGATGGCCTGCAATGAACTGACACATAAATACACGCAAATACATGTACTCCCTGAAAGACACAGCTGGACACATTTACTCTAAATCTAAAGTCTCAACAATCCCAAAAGATAATAACTTTGTGAACAAAATTTCTTAGAATTCAACAAAGCTCTCAAAGAAAGGAATAAGAAGGTAATTAGAAATTTTTATTGATCCCACTTAACTACTTCTTAGGATAACATTTCAGGCGTTTCTGAAATTCCGGATTCTTCTTAATTGCAATGTCGACAGGAAGATCGAGCCCTCGCGGTATTCCTCCCGGGAAATTATTCGAGGAGTCTGACCCGATCCTACTGCAAATGGTAAACCAATTTGATGGAGTCTTAAATCATAATACCCAAAGAAAACAATGATCTATCGAGAAATGTGCTTACCTCCTATCGATAAGAATAATGGAACGAAGCTCAGCGTTGGCAAAACTGCATAATAAAGTTAATCTGATCTTTAGTCCAGATTAAAAAAAAGAAAAACTAAATTTCAAGCCCTAAAATCAATGTAGGAGCTTTGACAACACTAATTTATATGGTATCCCAATACTTCTCCTAAGCTCTCCCTTTGACATCAAATAATAGAGATTAAATACATTTGATGTCATATATTTAAATACGTGCCTAAGTTGGAAACTCCAACACTTGTTGAAAAATGACGTTGTACTCATATTTTTTAGATCCTTAATAAAATATCAGGGTAATGCTTACTGTTCGCGGATTTCACTCTGTATAAATACATCGCAATCGTTTCCAAATTCACGCATCGATTCAAATAAGAATCCACTATGACTGACAACCGCGATTTCCTTCTCATTCAGAGTCAACAGCCTGGTCAAAGTAGAAAACCAAGAGAGAGAAATTAATTAAGGAGCTATCAAATGCCAAAATTGCCCCAGACTACATGAAATACTAGACCAGAATAAATCTAATCGCAAAAAACTAAAAGCGAAAAGAAGACACCATTTCAAAAACTTCAGTCCCCTAGAAGCCATTTCGTCCGGGGTCTCAAGGATGTCTCGCTTCCACAAAACATCTTCATCATGTTCAATCTAGAAAAATAAAAAACAATGTGAAAATAAGTTAGAACTTTATAATAATGGAGATGAAAAAATAGTGACAGAAAATTAGCAAGATATTCCAATGAAACTTGCCATTGAAAAATCAATGCCAGGGTAAAGAGGCCGATACTCGCTAATGCTTCGCCTCCTACAATTTGGAAAAACGCCCTGTAGAATGAAGGAATATAATATTAACGATTTTTTTTTTCATAAAATCCAAGAATATATTTAAGACTAAATATAATATATGTCATTGGAAGATGTTAGTGTTCCTAAAAGAACTTGTTCAAAAAAAAAAAAAAGTTTTCCTAAAAGAACATTTGAGAAGTTGGAGTTGGAGAATTTGTACAATAACTTCCCGACAATCCTCAATTGCTAAAAATGGTGGGCAGTTCAAACTTGATATTGCTGGACGGTTGTTATCCCCTGCATTTTCCACCATTAAGAGAGGAACATTTAAATCATCCGATGGCTCTTCACCACCGAAGGTTCCAACAGCTGTTTCAATAGTCCTTCAATTTAAATTGCATTTGAAATTGTAAATAAATATATAATATAAGCCTACGAGTCAGAATTATGCAATAACAATACGGTACCTTGACATAGGGGATGTGATGACCAACTCAATTTTCTTAGAAATTCCACGTGATTGTACATGTTTGCGTAGAGTGTCAACCTGTTTCAATAAAACACTCAGGAGAGCATAAAGAAGAGTTCAATTTAATAAACGTTCATCAAAAGGAAATGAAAATTTTGATTCTCGGTTTTGTCTGAATGGGATAGACCATGGGAAAAATAGTATATATAAATTAAAGAAGCCTGGAAGCGATTACCTGTTCCCATCCTAAAGGGGTAAGCCGAGCATCAAAAAACTCCTCAGATAGAAGAAATTCTAAACTCTCATTCAAATTATGAAATCCCTGGGCATGTCTCACCTACAGGGGCAAATCCACCATTTCATGTCAGTGGAGCACAATTCCTATAAACATAAAGGAAAACGACCAAATTTAACCTCGATTTCAATTACAATAAATTACACCTTCAATTCGTATAAACATAAAGGAAAATGATCCAATTTAACCTCGATTTCAATTACAATAATTTACACCTTACACTTATATATGTGTTGCAATCTTGACTTTAAAAGTTAAAAGTGTAGCAAATTTTACATTCTAATAGATATTCATTTGAAAATTTATTGAAAAAATAATCTCATATGTGTCGAGGTATAAAAATATATATTTGATATGAAATTGGAATAATTTAGACAAAAATGACAGTAGAGTTGTTTTTTTTTTTTAATGGTAAGTTTTATGGTAGAGTTATTTAATTGTGAATTTTGTACATTAATCAAACTAGCTTTTCATCAAATTAATGAGTTTTTTTTATAGAATATTTGTTGTGTTTTTTTTTAATTATTTAAACTAATGGGTGAATAAGTGAAAATTGAATAGAGTCTAAAAATTGCAACACTTATCTAAGTTTATGGTTTAATTTGATGAAATTAAAAATTTATGGTAAAAAAAATGTATACAACTTACCCAGTTTTTATGGGTATAAAATGAATTTTTTTTTCCAAATATAATCTTAGACGCAGTTATTATAAACACAGTTTGATATTACTTCGTCTAAATAAAATATGATTGAGTTATTTTTTATATAAATAGTTTAAAGAATAAATTAAAATAAAATATATATATTCTATAGGTTTATAATTATTTCGTATTTTATCTAAGGGATAAATTTAAATTTATTAGTAGAAATATGGTCCACACTGTAAATTTACCCGATATAAAATCTAAATTATTTACTTAATTTAAAAATATATAAAAATATCAAATATGCACATATTACAAAAAAAAAAAGAAATAAAAAAACAAAAACCTAGTAGATGAGTCACCTGTAGACCTAAATTTCAATGAAACTAAAATACAAGTGCATAGATGGAAGAAAATATACAATGTTAATATTAAGAAAATATACCATGTTAATATTGTTAGAGCATACCAGATGAATAGTTTTAGTGCGGTGGAATGGATACACATTTATAGCCGCTGCAGCGTCCATGTCTATTGTCTATCATTAGATCAATATAATATTAATTATTAATAGCAAGTAAATAATAAAAAAATATTGATTTAATGTCAACATGAGTTAAAGTCAGTAATAATAAGTATCGGTCTTTAACCAATAGATCAATCTCCGCTCTACAGTTATAATATATAAAAAAATAGAAAAATTGATTTGATGATTTGATGTACCTTGAATTGAAGGGAGAGAAAAAGAGCGAATAGTAAAGTAGGAAGAAGTCTGAGGACTCGATAATTTTTTACACGCTTCTTTGGAGTAAGAAGTGTGATGGCTATGAGTATATATAATAATAATATTTTTATGGACACGTGTGAGGCTTTAAAAAAATTGGCATCGGCAATATCCATACATTTTTTACATTTATTTTTAAAAACAAGGAAAAATATTATGTCTCCAGGCTAATCTAATCACTATTATTTTTTTTAGAAGGGGAGAAAATCATAAAATTAGATATTTTTTCAAATTTTTAAAAATTAATAATCCATCAAATTTTTATTGGTGGTTAATATGAAGATTAAAAAAAAAAAAAAGTATCTCTACATTTACCTGGTATATGTAGATTAGCATGATTCACGTGAATGCTAGCACATGTTATTCATGTCAATGTTGAATCTTGATATTGAAGATATTGTACCAAACAATAATTTTTTATAAATAAGAAATATTAAGATATATTCACATATTTCATGGACATTTTATTTAAGTGAATCTAATTTTTTTTTTCTTTTTAATATTCACCCCTTCCTTATCCATTTTTCTCTCATTTCCTTCTAACTTTATCTCTCACGTCTTCTTTCATCGCTCACTTTTTTTTTTCTTCTTTGTATAAGACCTATTTCATGTGGATTTTTAAAAGTTTCTTTGTTGATGCTTCCGTTCCTTGTTTTTATTTATTAACTTTTAATAAAGAAAAATAAAACTAGATGACCCAAAACACTTCTGAATTGAAAAATGATAAAATAATATTTTTATTTATATTTTGGAAAAATTGAAGATGAGAATGAAAAAAATAAGAAACTTGTTTTAGTTGTTTCCAAATGTTCTAAACAATTTGAAAATATTTTTTAAAAAATTAGAACAAAAAATATAGATAGTTGTCAAAGGTTCCAAGTTTCCTAATAAAAAATATAACGGAGTAACAAAAAAAATGAGAAAAATATCCCATGGGTTCAAAATTAAAAAAAAAAAGGGAAAAGAAAGTAAAAAAGGAAGGAGTAACAAAAAAATGAGAAAAATATCCCATGGGTTCAAAATTAAAAAAAAAAGGGAAAAGAAAGTAAAAAAGGAAGGAGAAAGAGATAAGTGTTGGAAGGATAAAGAAATTAAAATAATATTATTATTTATAACAAATTTGGCATGACAAAATGGATAAGACAAGGAAGAGGGAAATATCTTTGGTGTGTGGCAATGAATTCACTCACATGAGGAACAAAAATGAAGAGAAAAGATGAATTATTACTCAAAAACAACAAGAAGGTACATTGATCTTATTGGAGAGAAATGAATGTCTATATATATATATATATACACTTTTTTTAAAACAAGAATGAATGTACTTAATTATACAATTGATTTAAACTTTCACCCTTAAATTTAGTGTTTACCAAAGAATGGAAGATTTTTTTTTATTTTGAAATGTTTTTTTCTATTATCCAAGAGTCGGCGACCCTTTGACCTTTACGTCCCTATACTTGGGATATGCGCATTGTCTCCATACCTGTAATGCATGGAGTCCCACTTGATGGAAGTTGCGTCTAACTTGAATCCAAGACCTCAAAATTATTCATTAGACCCTAAGCCACTCAAACTATTCATTGGAGATCAAAGAAAAAAGATCTCGTAGTAGTTGTTGGAGGGTAAAATATGTACTGCAACATGGGGCCCAATAGAATTTGATGATTGGACATCAAGAATAACACCAATCAAAGAATGATTCATGCTTGTACAAATAATTTAATCTTCTGAAGTTCATATTATCTGGTTTTGTACATAATCAACTCAAAATATCCAAATCAATGGAAATATTGTGTCTTACCTATATATCTATGATCATTTCCTTCCATAGTCAACGTGAGAATTTATTTGTCATTCTCAAGTCCTAACCTATATATTATATGTCATTTTCTTAAACATACTTTTCCTAAGCAAATTATTTTTCTAACAGTATCCCTCATTGTTTTCATGATCAACATGAAAATAAGAAAGCACCAAGTAAATTTTAGAGTTTCCAAATGTAAAATGCCTTGGAATAAAATCAACACTTGGGATTGGGATTTTTTTAAAACAATGTTATTTTAAAAAAATAAACATTTGTTTAATTTATGGTCTAAGAATTAATTATGTTATTATTAGTAACTTTATATTTCAAGTCAAACAAATATATGTTATTGTTCTAAAAGAATACTTTCTGTTTTTTGTTTGGGTACAAAATAAACATTAGCGCCTCACAAACTATAAATTTATCCAAACAAATGAATTGATTTCCCTAAAAAAAATGGTGCAACTCTTAAATCATTAGCATTCATGTTTCTGACCATCATCTTTATCCAATGTACCAACAATATCAATTAAAGCATATATAATAAAATGCCATAATTATGAAAATTTGTTTTAAAAAAAAAGACATAATTATGAAAATTAATTACCTTACTGCATTTACAGAGAGTGGATTTGGATTGGTATAGGAGACTCATATCTAGATAAGAAAAATTTGTTCCTCTTCGAATGCATATATATGACTAAAATCGTTCCTCTCATTTTCGCTTTCTATTAGAAGACAAAAATTATACAGAATAGAAAATGTTCTTCATTTTATTATACTGAATAGAAAAGCAAGCATACAGTACAACTGATAGATACGATACAGACAAACACAATTCTTAAGATACAAACATACAGATGTAGTCTAAATCTAAAGTCTCAACCTGTCTTGGTAGATAATAACTTCAACAAAGTTTTTTCAGAATTCAACAAAGCTCCCAAAGAAAGGAACAAGAAGGTAATTAGAACTCTTTGGTGATATCACTTAACTAAGCTTTTCAGGCGTTTCTGAAACTCTGGATTCTTCTTAATTGCAATGTCGACAGGAAGATCAAGTCCTCGCGGTATTCCTCCTGGGAAATTATTCGAGGAGTCTGATCCGATCCTACTGCAAATGATAAACCAAATTGATGGAGTCTTAGATCATAATAATACCTAAAGAAAACAATGAAATATCGAGAAATGTGCTTACCTCCTATCGATAAGAACAATGGAACGAAGCTCAGCGTTCGCAAAACTGCATATTAAAGTCATGAATCTCTTTAGTCCAAATTAAAAGACAAAAATAAAATTTCAAGCCTTAAAATTAAATGTAGGAGCTTTGACAACACTAATTTATATGGTATCGCAATACTTCTCCATCCCTCCGACATTAATAATAGAGATTAAATACATTTGATGCGGTATATTTAAATACGTGTCTACATTCGAATCTCCAGCATTTATTAGACATGTATGAGATACTTATTAGCTCAATAGAAACATATCATACACACTAGCTATACAAAGTGGATATGGATTTGACACCTGTTAGACATTATAGAACACTTGACAAGCATAAGAAATAGACATAAATAGTAATATAGGAGAAAAAATAGTAAATTTTAAGAGAAAAATACATCAAACTCACTTTAAGCATAAAAATGTATGAATTTTATTGACTTTTATTACTCATACATGAATTAAATTTACCCAACCCATCGACTTAAGCTTTTGAGTTGAGTAATAGTTTATTCATCCTTAAAAATTTTAAATTCCTTATTGTATAAATATCCTTATTAATAATATATCGAGGTAATGCTTACCTTCCGCGGATTTCACTTTGTATAAATAGATCGCAATCATTTCCAAAATGTAGCATTGAAAAAATTAAGAATGCACTATGGGTGACAACCGCGATCTCCTTCTCCTTCCGAGTCAATAACCTGGCCAAAGTAGAAAACCGAGAGATACAGAAATTAATTAAGGAGCTATCGAATCCTAAAACGGACCAAAATAAAATACATGAAATACTAAACCAGAATTAATTTAATGGCAGAAAAAACTAATAACGAAAAGAAAACGTAAATATATATATATATATATATATATGAATGAAATACACACTCACCATTTGAAAAACTTCAGTCCCCTAGCAGTAATTTCGTCCTCGGTCTCGAAGACGTCTGGCTTCCAGAAAACATCCTCATCATGTTCAATCTAGAGAGAAAAAAAGCAATATGAAAATAAGTTAAAAACTTTATAATGGAGATGAACACAAAATTAGCAAGAGATTCGAGTGAAACTTGCCATTGAAAAATCAATGGCAGGGTAAAGAGGCCGATACTCGCTAATGCTTCGCCTCCTCACATTTGGCAGAACGCCCTATAGAATGAAAGAATATTAATGATTTTTTCATAAAATCCAATAATATATTTAAGGCTCAATATAATATATGTCATTGGAAGATGTTAGCTTCCTAAAACAACATTTGAGAAGTTTGAAGTTGAAGAATTTGTACAATAAGTTCCCGACAATCCTCAATTGCCAAAACTGGCGGGCAGTTCAAACTGGATATTGCGGGACGGTTGTTACCCCCAGCATTTTCCACCATCAAGGGAGGAACATTTAAATCATCCGAGTGCTCTTCACCACCGAAGGTTCCAACAGCTGTTTCAATAGTCCTACAGTATAAATTGCATTGAAATTGTAAATAAATATATAATAGAAGCCAAGGGGTCAAAATTATACAATAACAATACGGTACCTTGACATGGGGGATGTGATGACCAACTCAATTTTCTTAGAAATTCCACGTGATTGTACATGTTTGCGTAGAGTGTCGACCTATTTCAATAAAACACCCAGAAAAGCATAAAGAAGGGTTCAATTTATGGGGAAAATAGTAATTATAAATTAAATAAGCAAAGGGAAGCGATTACCTGTTTCCATCCTACAGGAGTAAGCCGAGCATCAAAAAACTCCTCAGATAGAAGTGAATCTAGGTCCTCATTCAAATTATGAAATCCCTGGGCATGCCTCACCTATAGGGGCGGATCCACGATTTCACGTTAGTGGCGCACAATTCATAAACATATTAGAAAACCACCAAATTTAACATCGATTTCAATTACAATAAATTACACCTTCAATTCGTATAAACATAAAGGAAAATGACCAAATTTAACCTCGATTTCAATTACAATTAATTACACCTTACACTTATATATGTGTTGCAATCTTGACCTTAAAAGTTAAAAGTGTAGCAAATTTTACCTTCTAATAAATTTTCATTTGAAAATTTGTTAAAAAAATAATCTCATATGTGTCGAGGTATAAAAAAATATATTTGATATGAAATTGACATAATTTAGACAAAAATGACGGTAGAGCTGTTTTTTTTTTAATTGTAAGCTTTTATGGTATAGAGTTATTTAGGTGTGAATTTTGTGCATCAATCAAACTAGCTTTTTATCATATTAATTAGTTTTTTTATAGAATATTTATCGTGTTTTCTTTATAATTATTTAAACTACTCGGTGAAGAAGTGAAAATTGAATAGTGCAACACTTATCTAAATGTATGGTTGAATTTGATAAAATTAAAAATTTATGGTAAAAAAATTTATACAACTTACCCAGTTTTTATGGGTATAAAATGAAAGTTTTTTCCAAATATAATCTTAGATGCAGTTATTATAAACACAGTTTGATATTACTTTGTCTAAATAAAATATGATTGAGTTATTTTTTATATAAATAGTTTAAAGAATAAACTAAAATAAAAATATATATAATTCTATATGTTTATAATTATTTCGCATTTTATCTAAGGGATAAATTTAAATTTATTAGTAGAAATATGGTCCACACTGTAAATTTACCCGACATAAAAATCTAAATTATTTACTTAATTTAAGAAATATATAAAAATATCAAATATGCATATATATTGCAATAACAAAAAAACAAAATTAAAATAAAAACCTAGTATATGAGTCACCTGTAAACTTATTTCAATAAAACTAAAATACAAGTGCATAGATGGAAGAAGATGTACATTTTTTACATTGTTAGCACATACCAGATGAATAGTCTTAGTGCGGTGGAATGGATACACATTTATAGCCGCTGCAGCTTCCATGTCTATTGTCTATCATTAGATCAGCATAATATTAATTATTAATAGCAAGTAAATAATTAAAAAATATTGATTTAATATCAGTATGAGTTAAACTCAGTAATAATAGACATCGGTCCCTAATCAATAGATTTTGAATTTAATCTCCACGCTACAGTTGTAATATATAAAAAAATAGGAAAATTGATTTGATGATTTGATGTACCTTGAACTGAAGGGCAGGAAAAAGAGTGAATAGCAAAGTAAGAAGAAGACCAAGGACTCAATATTTTTTGACACGTTTCTGTGGAGTAAGAAGTGTGATGAGTATGGGTATATATAATAATAACATTTCTGGATTGATTCAGTGCTCCCCAAAAAAAATGGTATTGGCAATATCCCTACCTTTTTTACATTTATTTTTAAAAACAATGACAATATTATGTCTCTATCTTTGCTAATCTAATCACTATTAATTTTTTTTCCAGGAGGGGGAGAAAATCATAAAATTAGATATTTTTCTTATTTTTAAAAATTAATAATCCGTCAAATTTTTATTGGTGGATAATATGAAGATTAAAAGAAAAAAGATCTCTATATTTACACGATAGAGAGGTAGATTAACAAGATTCACATAAATGCTAGTTCACGTTATTCATGGGAATCCTGATATTAACATCATAGCTTTTATGCTTACCAATAAATTTTAAAACATAATAAATACTAAGATATATTCACATCTTTTATGCACGTTTTATTGATGTGAATCTAATATATTTTTTTTCTTTTTAATACTCACGCCCTCCCCTCCTTATCCATTTTCTTCTCATTTCCTCCAAACTTTCTCTCTCATGTCTTCTTTCATCTATCAACTTTTCTCTTCTTGTTTGTGTAAAACCTACTTCATGTGGGTTTTTGGAAGTGGAAAATGAGAATAATTGTTTTCTTTTTCCAAATGTTCTAAACAATTTAAAAATATTTTTCCAAAAATGAGAATATAATATAAGAAACCTCAATAATTGCAAAATGTTTGAAATTTCCTAATAAAAATAGAGGCGAATAAAAAATGGAAACAATATCAAATGCATGGGTCCTGAATAAAAACCAAAAAAAAAAAAGTAAAAAACGAAGGAGAAAGAGAAAAGTGATGGAAGGATAAAGAAATTAAAATAATATTTTTATTAATAACAAATTTGGCATCAGGACAAAATGGATAAGATAAGGAAGAGGGAGATATCTTTGGTGTGGTAATGAATTCATTCACGTGGGGAATAAAAATTAAGAGAGAAGATGAATTATTACTCTAAAAAACTATAAGAAGGTAAATTGAACTCATTGGAGACACAATGAATGAATGGAATTTTTTTTTAAAACAATAATGAATGTAATGGAAGATCCTTAAATTTTGTACGAGTAAGAGAGGAGAAAGCATAAAATTAGTATTTTTTTTTCTAATTTAAAAAAAAAAATCATATTCCATCCAATTTTTTTTTTATGACTAATATGAAGACCAATATAAATATAGATTCATGCGTGGTTCATGTGAATGCTAATTCACGTGGTTCATGTGAATGCTGGTATCGATATCAAAGCAATTCGAGTAATTGACAAATTTGTTAAAATAAAATATATTATTATATATTCACATAATTCATATTGTTAAATAATTAAATAACATTTAGGTGAATCCATTTCTTTATTCTTTTTAATACTCTCTTTTTTCGATTTCTCTCCCTTCCACTCTTTCTTCTTCCTTCCAATCTACTCCTTTCTTATTCATTTTCCTCTCACTTCTCAAAAAGAAAAGGGAGAAAACGGAGGAGAAAGAGAAAAGGACCACCGGAAGGATAAAAGAAACTAAAATAATATTATAAATTAACAAATTTGGCATAAAGACTAAGATAAAGAAGAGGGAAATCTCTTTGGTGTGTGGTAATGAATTCATTCACGTGGGATGAAAATGAAGAGAAAAGTTGGATTATTACTATGAATAACTACAACAAGGTATATTTGAACTAATTGGGGTGAGAATTAATGTATTTAATTATACAATAGATTTAGACTTTTATCCTTCAAATTTAGCGTTAACTAAAGAAGGAAATCATAGATTTATTTTAAATATAGCATTAGTAAGATTGTTATTTAATTAATTTAATTATTATGAAATTAAAATTTTGTTTCGAATATAGGATTATAATTATGAGAGCGAGACTTGAGCTAGCTGGTTTTTTATGTCTTTTTAATTTTAATCCCATATAAATAAATTATTAATTAGTTTCATAAAGAGATTAATATTTCAATAACAATACATTTGTTTAATCTATGTCATATTTATTTTAATTAAAAGCTTGAATATTAAATAAAATTTTAATAGGATTATTTATTTACGAATATAATTTTATTTTTTGTAAGAATTTTTTTAATCTCGCAATGGACGTATTTTCTTAATTCAAATAACCTAATTTTAAAATGTTTTTCACGAAATAATATTAGTTAGAATAAAAATGGACAAGACAATATTCAAGTAAAACGTGGACGAGTTGTAAGAAAACTTGTCCAAGATTAATGGAAAACTCGAGTGAGTTCGAAGAAAACTTGTCCCGAGTTGTAAAATTTTCTCAAAATAATTGATTCACAACTTTTATAACAAAGATGTTGTATTGCTTGATGGATCCTTAAGTATCCCACCATCTTCAAGGTGTGGGTTTGAGCTTGTTTTGTATTAGAATTTTAACTTTATGAAATTATTCGCAAAATAAATTAAAAATCGCAGTATAAAGCAAGAATTGTACATGGACATGTTAAATGAAGGTTAGATTCACACCACCGAGCCATAGATAAGTTTACATACGACAATATATATTAATTGAAATTGTTTGAGATCCCCTAGGTTATAAAAAAATTGCCCATTAACCAACAATTTCGACCAAATTTTACAAAACTCGAGCGAGTTGGCTTCGATCTCGCCCGAGTTTCTCCTATACTGACATGTCACAAAAAGATGCTTTAGGTTAGAAAAACAATTTTCTTGATTGGAATTTTTGAACAAAGTGAAAATTTGGTTTGGGTTTAGGGTTTAGGGTGGGTTTTAGTTGGGTGGTTCGTTTGGGTCAATTTCCCAAATGTGATGGGTATGAGTTTATATAATAATGATAATATTTCTTGATTGGAATTTTTTATATTTATTTATAAAAAAAATGAAAAGTATTATATCTACCTTTGCTAATCTAATCATTATTTTTTTTGGTAGGAGGGGGAGAAAATCATAAAATTAGATATTTTTCCTATTTTTTAAAAAATTAATTACCCATCAAATTTGTATTGGTGATGAGTACGAAGGTTAAAAAAAAAGTATCTCTATATTTACGAGGTAGATGTAGATTAGCATGATTCACGTGAATGCTAGTTCACGTTATTCATGTGAATGCTGATGTTGATATTGAAGATATTATACCAACCAATAAATTTTTAAAAATAAGAAATATTAAGATATGTTCACATATTTCATGCACGTTTTATTTATGTGAAGATATTATCAAATATCTTTTCTTTTTAATACTCACCCGTTCCTTATCCATTTTCCTCCCATTTCCTTCCAACTTTCTCTCTCATACCTTCTTTCATCTCTCACTTTTTTCCTTCTGGTTTGTGTAAGACCTACTTCATGTGTACTTTTAAAAGTTTATTTGTCGATGTTTTCGTTTCTTGTTTTTATTTACTCTTTTTTAATAAAGAAGTATAGAGCGGCATGATCCAAAAAGCTCATGATTAGAAAAATGAAAAAATAATATTTTTATTTATATTTTAAAAATAAATTGAAGATGACAAAAAAAAAAGTAAGAAACTTGGTCCTAAATAATAAAGTAAAAAGGGAAGGAGGAAGAGAAGTGTTGGAGGGATAAAGAAATTAAAATAATATTATTATTTATAACAAATTTGGCATAAGGACAAACTGGACAAGACAAGGAAGAGGGAAATCTTTGGTGTGTGGCAATGAATTCACTCACATGGGGGAATAAGAATGGAGAGAAAAGACGAATTATTAGTAATAATTTATTGCTCTCAAAAACAGCAAGAAGGTACATTGGAGAGAGAATGAAGCGGTTGTTTGACCTTTATGTTCCTATATTCGAGGATATGCACATTATCTTCATACTCGTGTACATACCTGGAGTCTCACTCGATAGAAGTTGCATCCCATATGACTTGAATTCAAGACCGTAAAGTTATTCACTAGGTCTCAAACCACTCAAGCTATCCTCTAGAGACACCAAAGAAAGAAGATTTAGTAGTAATTGTTGGAGGGTAAAATATGTACTGCAACATGACCCACTAGAAATTGATGATTTAGCATCAACAATAACACCAATCAAAGAATGATTTATGGTTGTACAAATAATTTAATCTTCCGAGGTTCATATTATCTCTTTTGGACATAATCCATTCAAAAGATCCAAATCAGTGGAGACGTGTCTTACTTGTATATCTATGATATTTTCGTTTCATAGTCAACTTAAGATTTTATTTACCATTCGGAGGTCACAACCTGGTCACAACTTATATATTATATGTCATTTTCTTAAACATACTTTTCTGAGCAAATTATTTTTCTAACAGTATTTTCTCATTGTTTTCATGATCGACATGAAAATAAGAAAGCACACCAAGTAAATTTTAGAGTTTCCAAAAGTAAAATGCCTAAATAAAATCAACACTTTTCTGACCATCATCTTTATCCAATGTACCGACGATAATAATTAAAGCATATATAATAAATTTAATTAATAATTATGAAAATTCGTTAAAAAAAAGACATAATTATGAAAATTAATTACCTTACTGCATTTATAGAGTGGATTTGGATTGGTTGAGGAGACTCATATAGATAAGAAGAATTTGTTCCTCTTCCATGGCTAAAATCGTTCCTCTCATTTTCGTATAACTTTCAATATACTATTGCATTGCGCACGAGTTTACTATTATGCCTAATTTTTTCCAATAAAATAATCACATTCATCCTATTCTTTCTATTGGAAGACAAAAGTTATACAGAATAGAAATTGTTCTTCATTTTATTATACTGAATAGAATAGAAAAGCAAGCATACAGTACAACTGATAGATACGATACAGACAAACACAATTCTTAAGATACAAACATACAGATGTAGTCTAAATCTAAAGTCTCAACCTGTCTTGGTAGATAATAACTTCAACAAAGTTTTTTCAGAATTCAACAAAGCTCCCAAAGAAAGGAACAAGAAGGTAATTAGAACTCTTTGGTGATATCACTTAACTAAGCTTTTCAGGCGTTTCTGAAACTCTGGATTCTTCTTAATTGCAATGTCGACAGGAAGATCAAGTCCTCGCGGTATTCCTCCTGGGAAATTATTCGAGGAGTCTGATCCGATCCTACTGCAAATGATAAACCAAATTGATGGAGTCTAGGATGCATATTATCTAAAGGAAAGAATGATGTAATGAGGAATGTGCTTACCTCCTATCAATAAGAACAATGGAACGAAGCTCCGCATTGGCAAAACTGCATAATAAATTGAATCTCTTTAGCGAAGATTAAAAGAGGAAAATTAAATTTTAAGCCTTAAAATCAAATGTAGGAGCATTTGACAAACTAATCCTATTTATATGGTTTCGCAATACTTCTATGAACTCTCTCTTTGACACCAATAATAGAGATTAAATGGATTTGACGAGGTATATAAATATATATGTCTACATTGGAAACTGTGACTCTTATTGGACACTTAGAAGCATATTACACACTAATTAAATATGGATTTTACACTTGTTAGGCACATATCGAACACTTGATAAGCATAAGAAATAGACATAAATAGTAATATAGGAGAGAATAATTAATTTTGGGAGACAAATACATCAAACTCACTTTTTAAACATAAAAATGCATAAATTTATTGATTTTAAATTTCCTATTGTATAAAAATGATATATATATATATATATATATATATATATTAGAAATGTATATATTTTAATAAATTTGTCCTTCAGTGACACTGTCCATGTCTTAATATTTTGGAAAATGATATTGTATTAACGTTTTTTAGATTCTTTTTCATAAAAAAAATATCAAGGTAATGCTTACTATTCGCGGATTTCACTCTGTATAAATACATCGCAATCATTTCCAAATTCACGCATTGAATTAAATAAGATTCCACTGTGGCTGACAACCGCGATCTCCTTCTCCTTTCGAGTCAACAACCTGACCAAAATAGAAAACCAACCGATACAAAAATTAATTAAGGAGCTACAAAATGCAAAAATTACCCAAAAGACGTGAAATACTAAAGTAGAAAAAAGGATTTATACATTTCTTTAGCGGTATATTTTAAAACTAATTACAAAAGTATTATTTTATTTTAAAATGACAATTTTATAATGTTTGATATAATGTTGTATGCCTCTCAAACATTTCTTTGGCGGCATTGTTGGATCCTTCGGGCCTACAAATATTTCCCTTTTTCTGTTTACTTTTATATATTTTTAACTAATTTTTTTACGGTTTATTTTTATATATTTTTTTACCAAAAATAAATTCTCATTTTTATATTACTTCTTTACTGTAAAAAAAAGGTTGTTTTATTATTTACTATTTATTTCAAGAGGAATTTGTTTTTTAAAATAACATCCTTTATGAAATAATATAAAAATATTAATTAAAAAAACATGTATAAAGAATAAATAAAAAAACAACATTTTTATTGTAAAGAAATAATATAAACATGACAGTTTTTTCTATTGTGAAAACATCTAAAATTGTTAAATATATATAAGTAAATAAGAAAATAAAAAAAATGGTTATAGTAAAGAACTAATAAAAACATAATATTTTTTAATTAAAAAATATAAGAGATAATCAGTTTAAAAATAAATTATAAACAAGGGTATGACCCCACTCAGAGAAATAATGGGAAGTGAACACCAATACACCAAGTCCAATACACATTATTATCTATGTTTTAATATGATTATTAAACATTGGAGTTACTGCAGTCTGTTTGCAGAGTAACGGTAAAATAAGTGATTCTGAAAAAATAAATTTAAATATAATTTATTTTTCAAAATTACCATCCAAATGATATCTTAAAAATAAATTTAAAGTTATTTTAAGTTTTACTAAAATTAATTTATCAAACATGATCAATGGGAAAGGAGCGATTTTGATGACAGCAAAAACATGCTAAATTAATGTACACGATTTTTTAGTTTGAACAAAAATTATCAATTTTTATCAATGGTTTGGATATAACCTAAGTTCTACGTGGCATCCTTAAATCATGTGGTATGTACACGCTTTTTTTAGTTTGACAAAAAATTATCAATTTTTATCGGTGGTTTGAATACATATACATATATATATATATATATATATATATATTATTAAAAAAAAAGGTTACATTATTTTTCAAGAAATTAAATTATTTTTTAAATTAACCCTGAAAACCAAAAGAAAGAAAAGAAAACGTAGATATAAATGAAATATACACACCCACCATTTAAAAAACTTCAGTCCCCTGGCAGCCATTTCATCATCGGTTTCTCTGACGTCTGGCTTCCACAAAACATCCTCATCATGTTCAATCTAGAAAATTAAAAAGCAATGAAATAATTTAAAATTTTATAATGGGATGAAAAAAAAATTAGCAAGATATTGTAGCGAAACTTGCCATTGAAAAATCGATGGCAGGATAAAGAGGTCGATACTCGCTAATGTTTCGCCTTCTGTCACATGGAGTAATACCCTGTGGAATCAAAGAATATAATTCTTTTTTTCTTTTTTTATAAAATCCAATAATTTAGACTCAATATAATATATATCATTGAAAAATGTTAGTTCCTAGAAAAACATTCGAGAATTAAATTGGAGCTGAAGAATTTATACAATAGATTCTCGACAATCCTCTATTGCCAAAAATGGCGGACAGTTCAAACTCGATATTGCAGGACGGTTGCTATCTCCGGCATCTTCCACCATTAATGGAGGAACATTTAGATCATCCGAGTGCTCTTCACCGCCGAAAGCTCCAACAGCTGTTTGAATAGTCCTACAGTGCAAATTGCATCACCGTGGTTGAAATTGTAAATAAATATATAATGCTTGATTAGTAATTTAATTTAATAATATAAGGGACCAGTCAGAATTTCATATGTTATAACGAATATAATACCTTGACATGGGGGATGTGATGACTAACTCAATTGTCTTAAAAAATCCAGATGATCGTACATGTTTGCGCAGAGCATCGGTCTGTTTCAATAGAATACTCAAGAGAAGAAAAAAATAATTGAGTGGAATAGAATATGGGGGAAATAGTATATATAAATAAGTATCAAATCATCTCAAAATCGATTGATAACGGCGGAGGAGCATCTCATTTATTTTATAAACTTTGTCAGGTTTCTTATCTTTTCCATGTGAGATCACGTTCTCATTTCTTGTTTCTTGTTTCAACTTTCTTAAGAAATCTTACTATTTTGCAATTAACCATGTTTCTTATTTCTCCTCATTTGAGAATATTTCTCAAAATTGTATAGAATATTTTTGGAAACAGCCAAAACAAGTTTCTTCTTTCTTGTTTCCTCGTTTATGTTTCCAATTTGTTTCAAAACATAAATAAAAATATTGTTTGAAACAGAAACAAGAAGCGATTACCTGTTCCCATCCTAAAGGAGTAAGTCGAGCATCAAAATAGTCCTCAGATAAAGCTGCCGTCCAGTTCTCATCAATTGCCACATTATGGAATCCTTGGGCATGCCTCACCTGTAAACTTAATTTCAATAAAATTAAAATTCAAAGTGTTCGGCGTCGGTGACATACGAGAAAATATACATTTTCTGATTTTGTTATACTATATATACCAGATGAATAATTTTAGTGCGGTGCGATGGATACAAATTTACAGCCGCTGCAACATCCATATCTGTAGTCTATAAATTAGCATAATATTAATTAAGCATCACACACAGAAATACTATTTCTTCTAAAGAAATTACAAAGAAAAATTAATTTGTTTTGATGTACCTGAAGCTGAAATGCGAATAACGGAGTAGGAGGAGGAATTCAATAATTGTTGGCACACTTCTTTGGAATAGGAAACATGATGAGTATAGCTATATATACTAATAATATTCCTCCATTTATTCAGTGCTCCCAAATGCTACGAAAACACGTGAGATTCTAAAAACTTGTGCAATTTATTGTTTCTAAAATTATCTCTATGAATGTTTCTAAAAAAAATAGAAACAAAAAAACATAATTAATTGCAAAAAATTTAGCTAGTTCACGTGATTCATGTGATATATGAGCAATTATATTGACCACAAATTTGTAAAAATAAAAGATATTAAGGTATATTCACATATTTCACGTGTTGAATCGTTCAAGTTTTATTTATGTGAATCTCTTTTTTTTCTTCTCTTTCAATCTCTCTCCCTTCCACTCATTTATCTTCTCTCTTCCTTATCCATTCTTATCTCATTTCTCTTCTAACTTTTCTCTCTCATTTCTTCTTTAATCCCTCACTTTTTCTCCTCCTCCATCCTTGTAAGACCTACTTCACGTAGAGTTTAAAATATCCGTTTACTAACGTCCTCATTTTTTATTACTATTTCTTCTTTTTTAATAAAGAAAGATAAAATTGTATAAATCAGATATTCATGGATTTAATAATAATAAAACAACATTTTATTTATGTTTTTAACAAATTCGAAAGGTGTAAAAGAAACATGAAACTTGTTTTTTTTTCAAAATTTTTAAAAAACAAATAGAATGTTTCTTACAAAATGAGAAACAAGAAACATAAATAATTGTCTAATACTTCGGTCCCAATAAGAATTATGAAACGGAAATGTTGCCGAACTAACTTTGAAAATTATTGAAGAAAAGGAAGTAAAAGAAAAGAGAGGGAGAGAGGAGTGATGGAAGGATAATGAAATGAAATTAATATTATTATTGATATCAAAATTGGCATAAGGACAAAATGGATAAGATCAAGGAGAGGAGAATCTCTGTATGTGCTGTGGTAATGAATTCGTTCACGTGGGAATAAAAATGAAGAGAAAAGTTGGATTTTTATTTATTATGCAGAATTACAACAAGCTACATTGAAGTTAATTGGAGAGGGAATTAATCTATTTATATTAATTAATCATAACAAAGTAGAATTAAAAAATTAAATAGAAATTTGTAATACTTTATAATAAAATCACATCAACTCATACAACTTGCCTAAATTTTTTATTAGAAGAAAAAATATTAACAACATAAATAGGAATAATAAAAGTGTAAATAATTAGTTAAAAAGTTATATTAATGCCCAAAACCAACTCTGAAATAACTATGCCGAAACTTACAATTAACGTAAAAAATCAAATATAATGGAGCTTTTTATAAGATTTCTATTAATTTCATATCAAATATATATTTTATAATTCATTTCACGTACAATTTGCAACGTTTTAAAAGGTTTAAGGTGAAAATAGCCATAGTTACCTAAATTTAATATGTAATTTGATGAAATTGAAAGTTTATGGTAAAAATTTATAGATATTGCCAACGTCAAGGATAATTTTTTCCTGTCACACATTTATTTGATATCGTGCCTCCCAAATTAATTTTAATATGTTTTATTAGTTGGCTTCTTAGAATTTTCTTTTAATGGTAGAAGTTAATTAACGAACAATTTCATCATCTAAATGTACACAAAATATACGTTAATGCATAGTCACATGATTGAGAAGAATGCTTATTCACATTATTCGCATTAATTTAATATTTCTTTTTTTTTTTAGTACTTACTCTTTTCAACTTCTATCTTCCTCCCTCTCTTTCCTCTTCTCTCCACTTTTCCTTTTCCTTTCATTTCACTCCTCTTCATTATCCATTTTTCTCTCATTTTTCTATTTCATCTCTCCCCTTTTCTTCTTCTCTCCGTATATCATATGGGGTTTTAAGTTTTTGGGAAAAAAAAAAGTGAAAAAGGAAGGAGAACAAGTGTGGAAATCAAAATAATATTATTATTTATAACAAATTTGCCATAAGGACAAAAAGGATAAGATAAAAGAAGAATAAACTGAGAGACATCTCTGTGGTGTGGTAAAGAATTCATTCGCGTGGAGAATAAAAATGAAGGGAAAAGATTGATTGTTGGTTCGTTAAATTATCAATTTAGTCCCTAAACTTAGTTTGTAACCATTTAGTCCAGGTACTTCTAAATTGATAACAATTTAGTTAACTTTAATATCTAACAATTTAGTCATCGAATTTAAAGTTGGTAACGATTTAGTTCTTATCGTGAAATTTTTTTTTGTTCAGTTTCTTGTAGGTATTGATTGATAAACTAAACAGGGACCAAATATGTTTATAAATTAAAAAGATTAAATTGTTATATGATAAAATTTGATACTTAATTTTAATTAAAAATTTTACAATAGGGACTAAATTGTTACAAATTTTAAACTACAGGGACTAAATAGTTACAAGTTAAAATTCAGAGACTAAATTGTTACTTTAGGAAAAGTACAGGGACTAAATCGTTACAAAGTGAAGTTTAGTGACTAAATTTTTACTTTAGTGAAAATACAGTGACCAAATGTGTTTTTTAATCTTTGTTAAAGAAAAAATCTCAACAAATGCATTGAAGTTATCGAGGGAGAGAATTAATGCATTTATATAATAGATTTAAACTTTGACTTCAATTGAAATTTAGGGTCAACCAAGAAAGGAAGATTCGGTGGTGATAAATAAATATTATTGTACTTAATTTATGGTCAAAGAATTAATTATATTATTATTAGTAATTTAATATTTTAGGTCAAGCAAAGATTCGAAATAGGGATAGTTTATGATCTAAATTTTTCACAAAATATTCTTGCTATTGTAGTATTCGATGAATTTTTAGATTTTGAAATAGAAAATTATTCATACTTATACACAAAATATTCTTGCTATTGTAGTATTCGATGAATTTTTAGATTTTGAAATAGAAAATTATTCATACTTATACAATGAAAATCATGAAAAATTCAAGGAATTTATACATTGTTATTAGTTATTACCATAGATTAGAACTTGCTATACATCTTGTGATTACACGATTGGTAGTATAACTCACTTTTGTTCTACAAAATATCTTTAAGTTACTCGATATGTAGTATATGACTAGGTTTGTTATGATTTATGTCTTGAGATTATTGGACATGACCACAATCGGTTATTTTTTCCCAACTTTAGGTAGCTTAGTAAATTGTCGATGAAACCTTACGGGAGCAATTGGTTGTAGTCTGGTGGCCGATGAAGTTGAGTATACTCTCCTCATAAGGATGAAAAAAATTCTAGTACTATGATAGTACCATACTCTCCTTGTTCATCCTATGAGTTTACCTTTATAAATAATTTTTAATGTTGGTATACTCCACATCATTTTTAATACAATGCCAACATGACAAACAATAAATAGGAGTATTCATACTTCCGTAGTACTAAAAATGTCCTCCATAAGCACAGATCAATGGATCGACGATCCGAAGTATTTTGAATCGAGCTTTCTCCGACCAACCCAATAATTTTTCTACGCTTGGTAGATGGACAAGTTGCATGTTTTGCATTTTACTGTTTTGGATATATCGTACTGTTTTGCATTTATCATAATTTCTCTATGGTGTGAGGTAGAGGTGATCAAACATAACCAAAAGATCGATAAGATCAAATCGACATCGATCGATCAGCTCATATAATACTAACAAAAATCAACTGACCAACTGATTTATTAAAATTAAAAATTAGAAAAAATGCCTTCAAGAATCACCCCACTGCATCCAGATACAAAATTAGGAGTGGAATGAGAGAAAAAATAAAGATGGAGATAGTAGAGAGAAGAAAAACGAGAAGATGATACGGTAGAGAAAGAGATTTCCTTTTTTTTCTTTTTTAGTATGACAATATAGGGATATGGAGATCCAACCTCAGGAAAAAAAAAAAGGATTGAGAGAAAAAGAAAAATAAAATAAAGACCGAAAAATAAAATAAAGACCGACTAATAAGAGAGACCGCTGGTGACTTTTTAAAAGGAAAGTATAAAATAAAATAAAGAAAAATATAATATATGAGATACTAACTTACGTGGCTCTTTATTAGCCACTTCATTTTTTTTTTTTAATACCCTTTCTTTTCAACTTCTCTTCCCCTTTCTTTCCCTTTTATTCTCTCTACTCTCTCCTTTTATCTCTTTCTTCAAAAATATATATACACACATAATTAATTATCATTTTTCTTCCATTTCACTCCCTCTTCAATATCATTCCCCCCCCCTTTTTTTCTCAAGCTCTCATTTCTTTTATCTCTCCCCTTTAATTACTAATTACTAAAAAGAACAAAAATTTGAAAACTAAAATAACATTAGTGCTCCACAAGCTATAAATTTATCAAAACAAAGGATGTATTTCCCTCAACAAAATATGTAATGCGCTAGCATCAATTAATTTAAATTTAATCAAAATGACATAATTATAATTAATAACCTCACACTCCTCTTCTTTTTTTTTTTTTTTCCTTTTGTATATAATGCATTCATGGAGAGTAGATTTAAGTTGGTAGAAGGCTCATCTAGACAAGAAGAATATGTTCCTCTTCAAATGGGGCATATGGCTAAAACCATTCATGTCATTTTGAAACCTTTCGGTACACTATTACTTCGCACGAGTTTATAATTATGCCTCATTTTTCCTAATAAAGCAATCACAGTTCCTTCTATTGGAAGACAAGAATTATACTGAATATAAAATGATCTTCATTTTATTATGAGGTATCATCAATTTGGTATAAAAGCAGGCCTGCAAAGCAACTGATGTATGAGTTACAGACAAAAACGTGTACCTCTAAATGCAGTTGCAGCAAGAAGCCTCAACAATCCCTGTATAAAATTCATGAAAATTGAATTCTGAGAAACTTTGTTAGAAGTACCAAAGCTCCCAAATAAGAGGGAAAAACGTAATTATAAATCTTACTTAACTACTGCCTATGATAATGTTCCATACGTTTCTCAAAATGATGTCATGTATCTTCTTCAAGCCACGTCTTCATTTGTAACTCCCATCTCTGGATGGCTCTCAGCTGCAACATCACTGGGAAGATCGAGCCCTTGCGGTAATCCTCCCGGGAAATTGGTGGTCGAGGATTCTGACCCGGTCATACTGCAAATGATGAACCAAATTATGGAGTCTAGGATGCAGAATATCTAAAGGTAAGAACGATGAGGAACGTGCTTACCTCCTATCAACAAGAACAAAGGACCGAAGCTCACAGTTGGCAAAACTGCATAATAAAGTGAATCTCTTTAGTCAAGATAAAAAAGGAAAAGATATATTAAATTTCAAGCATTAAAATCAAACGTGAGAGGATTTGACAATGATAATTCATTCCTATGGTATTGCAATACTTCTCTAAACTCTCCATTTGACATCAATAATAGAGATTCCATTTGACATCAATAATAGAGATTAAATTCATTTGATGTAGTATATTGAAATGCCTCCACTTTATTGTGCCGCATAAATACTTTAGTTTGGGTAATGCGTCCGTCAAATACATGTTGGACACTTCGACACTTACTGGACATATATCGAATACTTGTTATCTCAATAGAAGTGTAACACATACTAGTTGTACAAAGTATATACAGATCTGACACTTGTACACTTGTTAGCCACATATCAAACACTTGTTAAACCTAATAAACATATAACATAAATAGTAATATAGGACAAAATAATAAATTGTGAGAGAAAATTTTATCAAACTCACTTTTCCAAGCATAAAAATTATAATTATAAACTTATTGACTTTGAATCTCCTTTGGTATAAAAATGATATATATTTTTTAAAAATTTAATAAATGTGTTTTTGTTGTGCCGGTGCCCTAATTATTTTGGAAAATGATGTGTCACCATGTCTTTGTCATGTTAGTATTTCGTATCCGTATATGTGCTTCTTAGATCCTTCCTTGCTAAAATATTAGTCATTCATAAGGTAGGAAGAATACTCTAATTTGCTGCTTAAGTTGTGTTCGTGAGGTGCAAACTATTGAAGTTCAGTATTCAGTGACAACTATCTTGGACCGGATCAGAGTAATGCTTACTGTTTGCAGATTTCATCCTTTATAGATGGATGACAGTCATTTCCAAATGCACCCAATGAATGAAATAAGAATCCACTATGGCTGACAACTGCAATCTCCTTCTCCTTCCGAGTCCACAGCCTGGCCGGAGTAGAAAATCAAAAGATACAGAAATCAAGGAGCTATCAAATTATCCAAAAGACGTGAAATACTGAAGCAGAATAAATCTCTTTTCTCACAGATAATTCATGTAACAGGGCATACAATAACAATAGGTTCAAGCAACAAGAACCTAAAGCAAGCTGTAATAACTAATAAGCCCCACATTATGTAGTTGGGCCAAAGAAGTTACCAACGTAGGAAGGCCATTAACATATAAATAAAGTCATTACTGGAAAGCATTATTGCATCTATTTCATAATTTATTCAAGTCAAAGGAATCTAAAAAATTGAAGATTATTCATCGAACACCACTTTCGTCCCAAACAAAAGCTGCAGATATCAATGTCAAGCACGGGATAAGATATCTCCCGAGCCCAAACAAAGGAACCAACAAAAGTTTCCAGTCTAATCCATAGGGAGAATAGTTTAGAAACCCTAAGGTGTAAATAAATAAGTTAAAAAAGGTGAATAACTGCATGTTAGTAACTGTATCCTCGCACTATTACATTGCTGATTGCAGATTCTGCCAAGAGGAAATAGAACAGATTCTATTATCCCTTCCTCTGATTTCAATCTGTAAGTTTGATTATTTTTCCAGAAAATTTTGAAGGGGAAGAATTTACATTCTGTTTCTTCGTCTTCTAAAAAAATCTGCCAAGAGGAAATATCACTAACATCTGAAAACTGTCTCATTGTCAACATTAGAATCAGCTTTCCAGTATTGGACATACTTGGTATCTTTAGTCTCCAAGAGAAGAACTTGCAAACAAATATAACCACACAGACATCTAATGGCAGAGAAAACTAAAAACAAAAAGAACGTAAATAAAGTAAACATTCACCATTTCAGAAACTTCAGTCCCCTATCAGCAACTTCGTCATTGGTCTCTCTGATGTCTGGCTTCCACAGAATATCGTCGTCATGTTCAATCTAGAAAAATTAAAGCAATATTTTTTTACTCAAAATAAGTTAAAACTTTATAATGGAGATGAAAAGAAGTCACAAGAGAAGCAACATATTCCAGCGACAATGATAAAACAATGCAACTTGCCATTGAAAAATCAATCGCAGGGAAAAGAGACCGATACTCGCTGATGCTTCGCCTCTTGTCACATGGATGAACACCCTGTACAATGAATATAATGATTTGTCATAAAAAAAGCTTGAAGAATATTTTAAGTGCCAAATTCTTTTCAAGTATCATCAAAGATAAAAAAAATAAACATGTAAAGAAAAATGCCAGAAATTCCAATTGAATGTTAGCCGGGAGAAGAAAGAATCTCAAATAGGATACTTATGCTGATAGAATAAATAGTCTTTCACCATTTAAAGATTTCTTTTGTTGTAATGTAAAGCAGTAACTTGGTTATCTTTCAAGTTAATTATCAACTAATTCCTTTTTTTCTAACTAATATAGCTATCTGTGAGAATTTACAGGGCCTAAATAAATGCATCAACTGCAAAAAATGGAGTCATTTGCACGTAAATGAAAATAATTCAAGAGACCTCTTTAAGTTCATTCATCAGCTTAAGTATTTTTTCTTTAATTAATGTCAATACGCAAGAATTTGTAGAGTTAAAGATATGCATAAAATCAAAGATTTTCACTCAATATCATTGTAAAGGGTTACTCCCCTACAAACATTTTAAATTTGCATAAGAGGGGCAAAAGTCTAGAATTCGTGAACACGCAAAAGACAGATGCCAATTAAAATACAAATTTAATGTTGCAATGCAGCAGAGAAGTCACAAACTATCATAATGAAGATCAAAAACCTCTTACAAGTTGTACTTGAATTTATATACCAAATGTTCCCGGCAAAGCTCTACTGCCAAAAATGGTGGGCAATTCAAGCTTGATATTGCTGGACGATTGCTATCCCCTGCATTTGCCACCATTAAGGGAGGAACATTTATACCATCCGAGTATCCTTCACCACCAAAGGTTCCAACCGCTGTTTGGATAGTCCTACAGTGCAACCATGACAGTTGAAATTGTATGTATTTGATTAGTAAAAACATGAAATTCTCCCCTTGGGTAAAAAGGCCAAATAAACTGTATTAGATGAAAATGCCCTCCACAAAGTAAAGACACAAGCTCAATAATCCAAGGGAGAAATAAGCATAAAGCTACTACATTATAAGATATGAACCAACGTGCTAGTTGGCAACTTGGAATTTAAGGGGTTGAGAATATGTAATATAATCTCAAAATGCACCAAACACATCAAAACATCAGTCCCAAATATTTAAACAAATACATAAGAATATTAAAAAGATATTGAGGTTAACTTATAACTTGACTACTCTTGAGAACTCAAGGACACAGTTGTACAACCTGTTGAACAGGACAGATCCTGTTTAAGTAAGGTTGTTTATGGTATGACTACTCATGAAATACCTTTTTGGTTGCATGGACGAGACCTGAGCAAACTATCCTACATACAAAACAATAACTCATGGGAAAAGAATCATTTGATATATTGACATCTGACGAACTCATAAAGTGGGCAGGAAAATAATAATACTGATAACTGCAAGTTATTGTATTAGTCTCAATTCGCATTGTTTAAGGTTGGCAAAGGCTCTTTATGCTTTGGCTCAGACATTTCAGGTATAATTCAACTCTAAGTAAAAAGCTTTCATAAATTGTTCCTGTGCAGAAACTCAAACTCCATGAGTCCCAACCATTAGTCCAAAAAATTTTCATATAGCAAAGGTTCGCCCACCCCACAACTTGTATCTAAATCTGCTTCTTAAAAACTATCTTAGTAATACTAAGATGCAATACCTTGACAAGGGGGATGTGATGACTAACTCAATTCTCTTAAAAAGTTCACATGATTGTACATGTTTGTGCAGATTGTCAACCTGTTTCAATACCCAGGAAAAGATATCCAGTATTTGTCAGTTCATTGGATTTCATAACAAATTGTGGTTTCATATTTCTTCTAGATGATAAACAATTAAATAAGCCTCATGGAATTCTTTAGAGTGCTCAACCAATCATGCACTCTTATTCCTACGTAAAGGTTCAATTTTAGAATGCAGGTTTAAATTTTAAGTTTGAATGGTATTATAGTTTCTTTTTTTCTTTTTTTCAATTAGAAACTGAGGGAAAAATATATTCAAAAGAATGAACAAAAAGAAACAGCCTAGGAGCCACGGACCCTGCCCAAAACTACCAATAGAACATGATGGTAACCTAAAAAATACAGTCTTCCTATAAAAAATAATCACTGAAAAACTATAATTACAAAATAATTATCTTGTGCTGTACTTTTACCTAAAAGAAAGATATATATAAGAATATATATTAATTATCTTTGAAAATATTAGAGATTATGGGAAAACTAGTATATATAAACAAGCGATTACCTGTTGCCATCCTAGAGGGGTAAGTTGAGCATCCAAATAATCATAAGATAGATATTCGTTAATGTCCTTGTCACCTGCCACATTATGAAATCCCTGGGCATGCCTCACCTGTAAATTTAATTTCAATAGAATTCAAGTGCTCGGAAAATACAAACACAAAGTCATGAACGCACGACGTACAGCATTAGATTTAAACTCAAAAAAAAACAAAAAACCGTTGACCTCACATGCACATAAAAAGAAGAGTGCCGGAGAGAACATATTTTGTTACATACCAGATGAATAGTTTTAGTGCGGTGCGATGGATACAAGTTTAGACCCGCTGTAGCGTCCATGTCTGTAGATGAGCATAATAGAAAGTAAACAAGTCAAAACAAGACAGCTTAGGATAAAAGAAAACAAAAAAAGTTCTCCACGGTCGAAAATGAAATCCAAACAGCACAATCTTACAAGACGATCCAATTAAGCAGAGCAAAATACTATTTCTTCGAGGTCTCATAAGTTGAAAAAGAAAAATCATAATCCACCATTACGAGAACAACAAGGAAAAAGAAACAAACAAACTCTTAAACAAATCTCCAAACAATCGCAACGATCCATTTCTAGAACTAACAAACACATTTCACACTATCAATAAATCAGAATCCAATAGATCAAAACAGAACATTGGATCAACAAAACCGAAACGATCGATGAATAAACGGAAAAAGATCAGAGCGCGCAAGAGAGAGAGAGAGAGAGAGAGAGAGAGAGAGAGAGAGAGAGAGAGAGAGAGAGAGGAGCAGGAAGATCGATCCACCTGAAGAGCGGGAAAAAGAGCGAACAACGGAGGAAGAAGGTGGTGGCAATGCGAATCCCAGAGGAGGAGGCGAAGGGAGTCGTGGTCCGGTAGAGAAGAACTTTGACACGCTTCTAAAAAATGTGAAGCGTGATGACGCGGGAGTATATATTATAATATTGGTCGTCATGTCATTACAGTGGAGACCGGTACAGAGTGTTGAAAGGCCGCGCGTGGATTGGGCGCTCCAAATGATGCGGAAACGAGTGAGGCTCTAAAATTGGCATTGGAATTTGCATAAATTTCTGAGAGCTTCTTCTGAGTTTGATGTACGTACGCCATGGCATTGGCTCTGGATCTGGCTCTGGCTCTGGCTGGCTGCTGCTGCTCCGAACCCATGTGAATTGTGAAGGGACAGGACTGATTGGTTGGCGTCACACGGCGCGGCCGCTACGAGCCAATCCCCTTAACCAAACTTGCCGGAGCGGTGCTTGATTGTGGACCAGTAGCTCACGTTCGTCCGTGGATTCCTTTGGAATCGGAATCCATTCCACTTTCGTCGTCTTCTCTCTCAAGCTCGCTACAAATCAGAAAAGAGAATATGCGAAACTGCAAGCGAAAGGCTGCGAATCGCTGTTGCCTGACACCTGTTACTGTTACGGGTTTTTGGGCTTTCTTCTCAATAGGGCCCAATAGGCCCAATCAGTTGTTTTACTTTTTGCTAGACGGTGTGTGCTTTGGAGCCCCGCTACAATGATTTATGAACAAAATTTTCCAATTGAGTTTCCTAAAATTATTTTACACAAATATGTTGGTGAATGTTTGTTTTCGGTACAAAAACCTGGGGTGAGTTCAAATTTTATATGTTTTAACCAGTTAAGTTAATTTTGGTAAATGCGAGTCAATGTTACGAGATTGACTTATTGTGATATTTTGAGTTGGTTGATTTATAGTCAATTTGAGGTTAACTCAATTGGTTAAGGTATAACCTCCCATCCACGTATTGTAGTACTAAAAAAGAGAAGAAAAATAGACCAAAAGTTGGTTGACTTACTTGTTAGTGAAGAAAATGCCACACAAATGTACCGTGAGGCTCGTTGGTGTGATTGTAATAATTGGAAATTCTGGAATTAGTTTGGATAACCATATTTAGAGATTGGGCTTTCTTATAAAAAGGGCCACAGGCCCAACCTTTTTTGTTCTGGCAAGAAAAAAGGCCCAGTTATTTCTTGATAGCTTTATGTTCGGCTCGGCCCAATGAACGTAAGGGCCGATTAGCATTGTGTCCATTAACGGTTGAGAAGTTTGGGTGGATGGCATTTTTGTAAAAACACCTTTTCTTAAAAGGACATATTCATCACATTAATCAAAATCTTACACAACAAAATCAATTTGGTAAAGCTAGTATTGTAATATAGTGAGCAAATTTTTTTAATTTAATGCTGCGAGGTATGAAAAAAAGTAGTAAATAAGTGGAAAATGGAATTGAAATAGAAAAAAGCCTCCCACTATGATTTTTAAAAATTAAAAAAAGAAACAAATAAGTAACTTTTTAAAAATATGACAACTGCGTGAAAATTGAATATCATAGTCAAAAGTACTTCAAGTCAAGTTGAGTTACATAATATAAATCAAATTATTCTGTCCATATGAATTTAGCTCGATTAAGAAATTAAGAAATTTACTCATTCCCTAGAGATCAAATGTTCAATCCCTCTCTCAATATTTATTGTATTAAAAAAATCAAAGTTATTGTTCTTTTTTAAAATTAAACCAAGTCGAGACCCTCTCAAATATTTGATCAAACACCTATTTGCAAAAGAATTAATAAATCTTTAGGTCTTAAGTTTTAAAGATATTATGTCATTTTCTTAAACATACTTTTCAAGGGATTTGAAAAATAGAAGAAAAAATTTTATTTTCTAACAGTGTTTTCTCATTATTTTCATGAGTATGAAAAATAAGAAAAGCAATTCTCTTCGAAAAATGCATAGCAAATACTTTTAGTAACAATTTTGATCACAGCATAATTTCTGAATTGAAAAAGAAAACAAAAATTTAATTATCTAAAACCATCATAAAATTTTTTGAAAATAGTTGTTTCTCATATGAATAATGGGCCTTGACTTATTATCATCTTACATTAATTATTTAGTTCACTCTTCCTTAAAATTTAAAGTCTGTACTCGTTTCCTTATTTATTTTTTATTTTTAATATTAACACCTAACAAAGTACAAATCTACTTAATTTGATTATCTAAATTTAATTAACAAGAACAATATCTTCTCGTAACTTCAAGTGATTGAAGCGTTAATAAACATTTATTCACTCAAATCATCAATCAAAGCCAATAATTACACATCTCCATCTTTTATTATTTTATTCGACCTGTTTTTTGAATTTGAAGAACAAAATATTTATGGAGAAAGACAAAAAGTTAGATTAGTTGCAATTGCAATAGGACTCCAAGCAGGCAACTTAACCATTGAATTTGACCTCCTTTTTTTGGGTCACACGAGAGCTTTTCAAAAGATTATGGACAGGTTGTCACTAAATTAAATTGCCATTAATTAATTAATCCATATTTGCTAGCTTTAGAAGACCAGGTGTCTTTTTTTCATAAGTCAATTATTATTCATGGTTCAACGATAATAGAGATCGACAAGTTAAATCTCTAAGTGACCAACATTTTCCTCCAAGGATTATCTGAACCAACCTTCCATCATTTTCGTGACAAACTGTTGTCTCCTACCTGTCCTTCTCTAGAGGAAAAAACATATATTTAAGTTATCTTACCGCTTACTTTCGATATATTTTCTTTAACAAATGATTATATATATACATGATCTTTTATCGAAATAATACCTAATAAGACATTAATCAGTGTTTTTATTTAGAATATGAATGCCATAATACCGCACATCATCCTTTAATGGTTGATTTCATGCAACGAATAGGATTTAAATATGGATTAGACTTAATTGAGCTGTTATTAGTGACTAGCTGGCATATGCATGAATGTGAAGATCTACCTTGGAGGTTTATAACTTGCGATAATAGATTTATAAGGATTGGAATATAAGACAAAATTGACATTAGTTTTGTTTAATAGCATATGCAAACAAATTGGAATAATAAGACAAATTTGACTTTGCTTTAAATTTGAATGTACCATACGCCAACCAATCATAATAGTATCTGATATCCTTGTTGTGACTTGTGAGAGGCACATACAATAAATTAAAGCTTAATTAGGTCCCTTTTTCTTAGGGGAATGGAGAAAATTATTCATTGGATGAACTCCTAAATCTATAATGGAGATCTCTGTCTTAATTATATCTTCAACTACATTTATATATACTACACTAGTCATATTTTAATTTTTAATTTAACTTCTTATCTTAATAATTCACATACTAAAATGGATCTAAATATGGACTTTTGCAGAGATATAAATGCAAGAAAATGGATTAGTATAACTTGTACTTGTTTGACGAGATCGTTGTAAGGAAATATGTAGTATATAACATGAGTCATAGGTTTTAAACGAAGTCAATATTAATGGGGGGATCGAACTCACAAACTCTTAGTTGGAAATATATACTAATTACCACTGAACTATGCTCGCTTCGGCTATATACGTATATCGATTAATTAAAAGATAAGAAAACTTAAATTTCAAATATACATTAACTCACATATCATCAAATTTTTAAGACATATAACTCCTACACAAACACTACAACACCCTTAGAAGTTAGATAATTAATATTGTCTCCGAACAACGAAATTGCCAATAAACATTATTCAACACATAATTTTACATATAAAATCTGTTGTTTGGTGAAAAACTATTGAACGTGTCTGCTAGCTACAATGTGTCTGTCTTGCATTATAATTGTTGGGTGGAGCTTGAAAATCTATGTATCTCCAAGTACCAATCGATAGAAATACACTTTATAATTTTTCTCACTTGTACATCCAACCATGTAAAACTCTAAGCCATATTGTTCCATATTGTTCCATCTTTTTATAATCTTCTTTGTTTTTTTTCTTTTAATTAGAGTTCATCTATCAGTTAGGGTGGTTCCATAATCAAAGTATAATTAAGCCTATTTCATTTGCAAACTGCAATTATACATTCATTAATAATTTAAGCATAATTATCAATATTTATTGGGATTTTATTTCAATAAATCAATTGACAATGAGAGAAGCGAATATCTTATAAATCTTGTTAAATCTCTTGATATTTTTTATATTGAATTCTTAACATTATTTATATTTTCAAGGGGAAAGATATCATACTATTAGACATTTCACACCCATTTAACTCATGTGGCATCGTATTTATGATCAGCCAAATTTAACAACTATGATCTCAAAAGTTCTATTAACTAATACAAAATATTTATCTTTGAAACATTTATTACGTTGACTACACATTAAAAAGTATTATTTTTCCTTAAAACTAGCATTGTTTTTAAGTGCTGGTACCCCCAACCCAATCTTGGCTTCAAAATACCCGAGATTAGATTAAAGATAATCCATGTTGATTTTCTTAAATTAAAGGGAAAGCTTGGAATATCCAAGAACATGACAAATAATGCATAGCTAATATTATTAGGATATAAATACCTTATATTAATCCTTCCAATTATGTTTTTTTTTTTTTTACTTCACTAATTTAACACTTGTATGAAGTTCCAGATATTTAAATTTTTGACCTATAAACATTTTGTAGAAATTTTATTAACAAAAACCTCCAAATTAAGGGTTAAAACATAAATTCACATAAAATTTCTCCAACCTAATGTGAGTTGAATTGAGTCGGATTATTCTAAAAGATTTTAAAAACTAAGGGTATGTTTGGAAGGGAGGCCATTGTCAAAATCACTTTAATTTATGTCGATCATATTTGACAAATTTAAAAATTTATTTTAACAAAATTTAGGGTGTGTTCGGGAGTGACCGAATTTTTTCATTGTCAAAATCACTTCTATTTCGAATTATGTTTAAAAAATTAAAAAAGTTGATTTTAAAAATACATAAAATAACTTAAAATTCTTGGTGATTTTGAAAGATCAATTATTCTTAAATTTTTTTTTTTTTCACAATTCACTGCTTTTACGGTTGCTTCTAAACACCGTTAAAATATCTTAAATTGATTTTTAAGATACCACTGATTATATTCAAATCAATTTTTTTAAAGATCACTCAATTCTACGGTCAAAAAAAATGAAAGAGGAAGATTAATTGCAAGTCACGTGACATGAACGTGGGCGAAGACGAAACACCATACAATTAAATTTCTTCACGGGTCGCATCCCACGCTCTTCTGTTCTTTGATCTTCGGCTGAAAATTACCCAAAAAATAAAGAAAAAGAAAAAAGGGAAATTAAATGGAGTCAGCTCAGCAGGTTGGCTCAGGCACTGTAGCGAGCGTTAGAGTGTGGTGGTGGGAAGAAAACAAAGCACAAACGGACAGAACAAAAAAATAGGTTTAATTTTGTAGAGAGGGAGAGAGAAAGCGGCGGTTTTGGAGGTTGGGGGAGAGGTGGAATTACCAGAAACAACCTGTGCCCGCAATATTGTGTGCTGGGCGAGGGGCTGTTTTGTGGGGCAGACAAGGGAAGGGGACGAAACCGCTTTATGTCGGGTGGTAGGAAATAAAACCGCCGCGGTTTTGTCACCAGCGCCGTTCCCCGTGGGTGCCCCATCCAATTCCATCCCCTCACCTGCAACTCTTCCATATCGCCACGCCCTCTGTCCTTTCCATTTACTTTTCTTATATGTTAGGTAATTCCTTTTTTTAATTCTTTTATATAATATTATTTATTTTTTCATATTTATTTAATGAAACTAACATTTGGTCTACATTATCTTTTATACATATATAAAACCTTTTTTTTAGTTCACAAATAGATTAATAGAGTTCAAACCATCCATATATATATATATATATATATATATATATATATATATCCGTTGGAGCTATACCAATAGTTAGAGGATTCAAACTTTAGATATTTTAGGTGGTAAGTAATGTAGTGAGTAATTGAGCTTACTCACGGGCCATGTGTTTTGTTTATTTATATCATGTGTCTAAGTGTCTACATCATCAAGATTTTTTTCTCTTTTGAATATTGGAATTCAAGTGATAGGATCGGGAAGACTCTAGTAAGAAAGTTAACTAATTCCTCGACCAATCAAATGAATTATACTCAAATCGATTACACAAGTATTAAAGTATTTAATTGGAAAACATTTCATTATTGTCATGTTACTACAATCACATATATGAAGATGTCAATTGTTCACAATTTTTAGCCGTTAATAAATACTGAATTTGTAGTAGTGATGTCATGGTATGAGTACTACTTAAATTTATTGTAAGTCATGTCAGTATTGTTTAAGAATAATGTTGGATGTAACATTAAAGAATTACATTTCATAATGTACTATACGAGTAGAGTAGCTACTCTAAGAGTATTAAAAATTCATATGATAGGCCATATAATTAAGTTGAAAAAAAGACTGAGATAAATTGAACGAGAATGAGTTCAAACCTTATGATTGGTCACCTACGTCAGACAGCTACCCTATGAGATTAGTCCAAATAGGCGAAAGGTAGATGAACACTCAAATATATCAAAAAGAAAAAAAAAACAATTATCCAATCTTCCAAATATTTGTAATTTACTTCAATATAATATTTTTCTTTTTCTTTTTCCTTTTTATATATCATAATCAATTTTATATCTAGTGAACTAGGCTCAAGTTAACCTTCAATTTATTTATCTTATATGAACCAATCTACTTACCTTATATGAACCAATATATGTATATTAGTCTTTATAATATTTTAGAGATTAAGATTTAGCAACAATCACGCCACCCTTGACATTCTTCAATATTGCGCATTTATTAAATAATCCAACTTGATGGCAGATTATCTCAACTTGTTTGTGCATGACTACAATATTATTTATTTAAAAAAAAACCATTATTGATTATTTTATTGAACTTTTGTCTTCTATATATTTCGATTTTTTTTGTTTTTTGTTTTTGTTTTTGTTTTGTTTTGTCTTTTTTTTTTTTTTTGGTTAGTTTCACGCCACTTGTATTTTGAATGTAATTTCTAATTGTAACAAAGTTCCAAAATCGTTGGTTGTAAATCTAAATAATTCACACGAAATGCCAACTAATATATAACGGTTATTCTAAATGAAAATATTAACTATCTTAACTATAAATATTTAGAAAAAATGGGTTGTTTTTATTAACTTATATTCGCCATGATTGGGGAAGAAATAATAGAGGCTTTACTGCTATTTTTCGATGTGGATTTGAAGATTAATTTAGATTTTTTTTATAAGTAATTTAGATTCTTTTAATATCATAATAATTTAGATTTAGAAGCTTCCCTTTTGGCTTTTTATTTTTTTATCTTTAATAAATAACATATTTTAGTATTAGACTTACAACAACAATTTTTTTATATATGATTGGAAAATATTACAACAATTATTTGAATCTTATTTAATCAAAAATTTAAAATTATTAAAAGTTTAAAATTTATGACATTGAATATGATGTTTTGCCAAAAGAAAAAATATCAATTTACTAAATAATTGCAATGCTAATAATTGCGTAAATAACAAATTATGCGAACTGTTGACATACGTGATCTAAAAATATTTTTTTTACAATTATTGAAAACGTATTGAATATAATTCAATAAATTATTACAAATTTACATAAATAAATTATTACAAACTATTTAATGATTTTTGTAAGTTTAATTTCTAACATAGTGGATTTGAGAAAATTAAGTTTTCAAGGGTCTAAAAAGAACCACCAATTTTGTATATTTACGAACACCGTCTTTTTTGTTTTTGTTGAAAATTATGTAATGAGAAAACGCAGATGAATATTTCATCAATCCAATCATTCATTTTTAAAAAATCAATATAATTTTTAATATTTTTAACTCCATTTAGTAACAATATTGTTTTCTGAACAAGGATTTTTTTTAATTGTTTTTACTCATTTATTATTACTTCTTTTTTTAGGAAAGAAAACCCTTCGAAATCTAAGTTAAATTTCAAATCTTAAAGATAAACTTTCTGATCGATGCTGAAAAATGATCCAAACTAATTTGTTTAGTTTTAAAAGGGCGGCCGAGATTTTAAAATGTTTTTGTAAATACATTTAGAATATTTATCGTTAAATTATAATGAAAATTTTAAAACACTGTAAAAAGAAATAGAAAAAAAAAATTGAAGGCAAACTATAAGACTAGAGTGTAACATATTATTTTTTTGAATTAACTCTTCAAAGTTTGGTTCAATGGGTACCATAATTTTTCCTTCTTATGTCTAATTTTTCTTGAAAAATAAAACTCTTGAATTTAAAAAATGTCCCATAAATCTCTAAATTTCTAAATTTTCTATATAATATGTACTTAATCAAGTGACATTTTGTTTAAATTATAGACTTTCACAAAATTAAATTCCTGGTCTAGTAAAATATTTACTTTAAATTGTCTATCTAATAAATTCATAATTGTTTACACATCTTTTAGAAATTTTTAAATTTAGAGATATATTATTAGACATCCAATCAAAAGTTTAAGGACTTCATTTAAATACTTTTTAAAGTATAATAGTCTATTAGACACAATTTTAGGAGTTGTAACTAAATCTATAATCTAATGTTTTAAAAAATAATAATAAAACTATACATGAGAAATAGTAGATAAAGTTGAATATGATGACGTCAATATAAACATAGTTCAGCCGATAGCAATTAACATCTTCATCTTCTCTTTTTTAGAGGTAGAAGGTTTAATCTTTGGTCCTACTAGAAGAATTTGAATGGTATCGTGAAATTAATATAAATACAAGGAAGTTTTTTTTTCTTTTTTTTGGAGTTACAGCGTGTAGGGATGAAGATCGAATTCACAACTTCTTAATTGAAGATATATGTCAATTATCGTTTAACTATATTCGTTTTGACATGTCTGAGATGGTACTAGGTGATGTGTGAATTGTCATTGGTATGTTTTTTTTTTTTTTGTTTAGTTATTAACTTATTATAATATAATGTGCTAATAGGTTTCGTGAATCCGCCACTTGTTTTGGTTTTTTTGTCTGTAAACCAAACCAATCAGAATGTTGAATCACTTCTCTAATTCCATGCACGCGCTTCCGTAACACACAATTTCATGCTCCCAGTTTTAACTTATTTCAAAAATAAAAAAATCAATAAAAATATTTCAGTCATTTCCTCGGTCTTTTTCGACACGTATAAATAGTAAAGACGTACGACACAAATACAAAGCACATCAATAAGTTATTGTAATTTATTTTAATCAAGTAAATAAATGAGTTATGGCTATCATAGAAATTCAATTTCTATCATGATATTAAATATCTATCGACACGTTGACATTTTCATGTATCTATATAGTTCGACATTAGATATAAGAAATAAATTTACAATTTCATCGTATTACAAAAAATTCAACAAAATATAAAAATATCAACAAAATGTCACTAATATATACATAATATTTATATTAATTATTTTTAATTAATATAGAAATAGAAAAATGTTTATCGGTTAATTTAAATATTTTTTACGGTTTTTTTATTTCTCTAACTTTTATAGAAATATATATTGACATTGGTATTTTATTGATATTTTTATCGATATTTCCATGAAATTGAGACTTCGATATTTTCATCGAAATCGATATTTAAAATCTTTATCCCGATCACCATATTTATTATGCTAAAAAAATAAATAAAATCAATATACTTCAATAAGCTAATAATAATAATAATAATAATAATAATAATAATAATAACAATAACAATAAATTTATTATATCTCAAATCATTTAGGGAATAATGATGCTTAAAGAAAAATACTTTATTTATAATTTAATTTGTTTAATAATTCAATATTTATCATATCATTATAAAAAATGTTTCAAATTATTCTCTAACTATTCTTATTGTAATTCACAGACTTTGTTTAAAAGCCTCATTTTAGTTTGTGCTCTAAATTATTTCTAAATTAGTTCATCGAAATTTGAGATACACCACTCTATTTTACAAAATATTTGAAGTAAAATATCCTTGATTTTTTTTTCTTTTTTTGAGTTCAATGGTAGGTTGTATTAGGTTTTGGCAAAATATTATAATTAAAGTTTGCCACATGTCGGAAAGATATAAGGAGGAGAGAGTGTGCGCCAAGTACTAGAAGTAGTCTCACATCGGAAACGTACAAGGAGATGGTGTATTCCAATTTCTATGAAAGGAGCATACATTAAGTTCGATATACCAACTCTAGTTAACTGAGCGATATTTGCTTTGAAAGAGTGCTTTGTGTAATTAGGATCGGGGAAAGAAATCTGTGTGATTGTAATAATTTTTCATATAGTGGATTTTTCTTTGTGGTTTTTTCTCCAGTTTGGAGTTTTTCCATGTTAATTCTTATATTTCTCTATTTAAATTTCTCAGTTATTTTTTTTTATCAGAAGTATGATATTTTTTCCCAGGTTGGATATTAAACTCAAAATTAAGATGGATAAAAAGTTTAGTGGATAATCAATAAAAAAAAATAATAATAAATAATTATATTTTTGTTAGTACATATACTAACGAGGATTTGAACTTATAATCTTTTGATCTAAGTGCGCTGAGTTATTCTTTTTTTATTATATAAAATATATAAAATTATATCCTAATATTTAAAAGTGATATTAAGTCTTTCTCCAAATTATTATGAGATTTGGAAGAAGCTATTTAATCTGCTCAATTAGTTGGTTTTGAAATCATTAGTTGTATGTGTGAACTTTTGCCAATTAGAATCCGAACTTATAGCCCAAAAAAAAAAAAATTATAAAATTAATTTTGACTCTTGGAATTAAATTGACAGCCCCTTATAGGGTTTGATGTAACATAAAATTGTAATTATCTTTTTGATCCAGCTAATTATTAAAGCACCTTTACTAATTGTGAGCTTTTTTTTTTTTTTTTTTTTTGCGAAGGAATTAACTATAATGATATTTTTATTCTTAGAATTTTCCTGATGGCTGCTGTAAGCCTCAAGCCACCATTAGTCAATCATGTTCTCCCACTCCAATATTCACTTATCTCTCAATTCAAATTTTCAATTCAACTTAGAAAATTTTAGAGTCCTTTTTGACAACTTTTTACTTTTGAAAACCATGTTTATTTACTTACTAACATTCTTCTTTTAGTATACTATTAAAAGGTGTTTTTGAAATAATCTTAATTAACATATGCCAATGCTAAAAAGTATATTTGAAAATCTTCTTTCTTTTTAAACTTGGACCAAGTTATCACTTTAGAAACTTGGGTTGGAGAATATTATATCAATTTTCCGAAAGAAAAATAAATAATAAGAACAAATTTACACGCTAACACATAACAATTCAAGTTGCAGTTATTTAAGATCTTGTTTGGTAATATTTATATTTTTTGTTTTTTTGTTACTCATTTTAAATTTTTTATAAACATAAGTATTTAGTAGTTTTTCTATTTCTCGTTTCTCATTTTTAAGAAACTTTTCTAAAATTTTCAAACAACAAAATCAAGTTTATTGTTTCTTTATTTGATTGAAAACATAAAATAAAAATATCATTTCATTATTATTGACTTATAAATACATAATATACATTAAATATTAAATATAACATAAAAATTTTGAATGTTTAATTTAAAAAAATAATTTTTCATACCATCTTTCTAATTTAAAATTTTAGACCATTAGGAGTGAGAAATTAACATTCAACAAACATAATTCTGTTTTTATTTATATAAAAAAAACAAGAAATAAAAATGATGAACATATCAAGTATACCAAAGAGACCCATCCAATTTGAAACCATTAAAAATAAACCATTTCCATTCCTCCGTTTTGGAATTCACTTTTAATTTTTTTTTAAAAAAATAACAAGGTTAAAACCTTATATAAAATAGCAAATATTAGGATAAAAAAAGAATTTAAAAAACGTGGATTGCCTCCATTTTCTTCACGAGTAGGGCAAACCAGCTTGCAGCCCATGACCAGAAGTACAATTAAATTTTGAAACCGCGTTATTAATTATTATTAATTTGGCTTCTTGCTACAAGTTCAAGAACATTGGTAGATATCAATATATCATGGCCCCCACTTTAATTTTACTGTAAAAAGTTTACCACTTCAATATTTCCATTGAATTAAAAAAGCTTCGTAACAAAATAACTAATATTATCTTAACTAATTTATATTAGATAGAGTAAAACTTCTTATTATATATATTAAATATATATAATGTGACAACACTTAAATGGTCGAATAAATTACAAAGCTTCTACGTGGATGTCGTGGAGTTTGAGAAAGAGTCGTCAGCTATATATCATGTAATAAACAATTATCACGTTGATGGTCGTTTGTTGTTTAATTATTTGATATTGTTACTTTCCATAATTGAAACTTGCATTTAAAGTTGAAAATGAACACTCTTTTCAAATTAATATATTAAATTAAATGGGCCAAAAATGTCGTGCTCCTTTCTTATACATGTTAAATAAACTTGATTATTGGTGTAGATGTATGTCTTATATATAACTTGTTTGTGTGTTCATGAATATATTCTTATTTAATAAATCACATCCTTAATTATTTATGGAACATCTAAATTATATCTATTTGGTTTGTTTTTTTTTTAAATAGTTGTTATCACTCTTATAGTTTACAATGGGATTTATACATAATACTATTTGCACCCAAAATTTTACCATTAATTTTGTCTAACTAACACGCATAGTTTATTCTACTCGTGAGTGTATTTCATTAAAATTAACATCAAATATTAATATTCCAATGCCATTTTTTTAAAATAAACGAGTAGTGGACAAATCACTAGGGTGCAATTTAATAGTACTATTCAATTTTTTAGAGGTGACGTGTTAAAACCTTATTGGCTAAATTAATATGTTTATGATATTTAAAATCTATATATGTCATTTCCTTTTAAAAATAAAGACCCATAATATATTATACGAAACTGATGACTCTATTTTACACTTGTACATAAGTAAATTAACGAGATAATGACATCTAATGGATAATAAAGGGCTCCGACAAATAAAGATCGCTGCTACGTTAAAAAAATATATATTAAATTAAATTACAAATTTGGCCCTCGTCTAGCTTATATACTTTAAAACCATATAGTAAAAGTGCTTCAACTCAATTCATATAGATATAATATTAAAAATTTTAAGATTCACTTTACAATTTAACAAAAAAAATATATAGTAGTTAGAAATATGTTAAATTACAAATTCAATCTTCCTAGTTTCAACTCAATTTTAATTTGGTCAAATTTAATCCCTATCATTTGGAATTAGTTAAATCTCATAAATAATCTCTAACTCATCTTTACCCACCTGAAAATTTATCCACTCTTATAAACTTCAAACACATCTAATACAATCAATTAAAATAAATTAGCCCAACAAACTTAAAAAAAAAAAATCATAGGTTCATTATAGTAACAACGAATAACAATTCATGAGGTGCTCTCCATTCTTGGAAGAGCCCGTTGAGGATCTCTCTAAAGTGGGTGGTCTGATTTTTTTTACGTTCGTGATCATTGCTCCACCTCAATCTCAATCTTTTTTAACTTCACTTACAGACAAGACAATGGTAGGGTGCACAGGTTAGCCCGCGTAGCTCTCTCTCAACATTTGAATCATGTTTGGCTTGAAAAAGTTCCTGCTTTTCTTGCTATGATAGTCTCTCGAATCGTGATGTTCTGCAGTTGTATTGTTTTCTTCTCCTGTAAAAAAAGTTGTATTGTTTTCTTCTCGGTAAAAAAAGTAACAATTCATGAGATTTAACTAAATCTTAAAAAAAATTGGAACTTGTAAGATAACCAGACGAATTAAAACTATAACGTAACGCCCCAGACCCAAGATTAATTAAGCAAACTTAACTTCGGAATTCGTACGATTGAGTACTTATCGAAAAGAAATTTGCACATGTTAGTATAGGTAGTGATTATCAATTCTTTTAATTTTTTTTTACCATTCTTCCATGATCTCAGGATCTCTCTAATTCAAATGTAGCATCGATTCATTCATGCAGATAATTGAACCGCGAATAGAAGGGACAAAAGTAGGAAGAAAAGTGGAGGAAGGAACAAAACGGCCCACCAACTCATTTGAAATTGGGAGAGGCAGCAAAAAGATTTGGAGGCATCCGGTGGGGGTGGGGCCACCCTCCGCCCTAGCGGAAAGGGGAAGAGGAAAGTCGTCTTTTGTACTCACCAAAATTTCAATTTTTTTACAGAGCCTCCCCTGACAAGGTCTTCTGGTGGCACCAAGTAATTTGGTCAATGTTTTCTCCAGTTTATATAAAAATACCCACTTCCCTTCTCTTCCCCTCCATTTCCCTCTCTTTGATTGCACACATTTCGCTGAAAAAGACACCAAATTCAAGATTCCCCTCCCCCTCCTATATATTCTCTACAAACTTCAACTTCCATTCCATCAAAAAAGAGAACAAAAAAAAAGAGAGAGAGAGAAGAAGAAAAGGGAAATGGAGCTGATGATGAACGAACAATATTTGTTAGACGAAGTTGCAGCTCTTAGAAGAGAGATGAATTGGGAATTGGCGCTGCCCACAGAAATTAGTGGGTGGAATACTAACAATTTGGTTCCAGATTCTGCCTCTGCCACCAGCTTCTGTTTGCCGCCGCTGGACGACGTGCACAATAACAATGTTAACAGCTACCTCCTCAGTAGTGACGATTTGATTCCTTTTCACGGCGGCGCGTCGATTTTGTCGTCGCTGGAGGGTTGTGATAACGGGGAGTATTATCCGATCGCTAACATGGAGGAGGAGGAGCTTGGGATTTTGGAGGACGAGATTCATAACCTTGAAGTTCAGGCAAGTTGTTGTAAGGCTGAGCCCGTTGCCGTGGTTCAGTCTCCTGAAGCCGTCCCAACTTTCAGCGCCGGCGCGTGCGCCCACAAGAGTAGTAAGAAATTGCAAGGCCAGCCGTCGAAGAATCTGATGGCGGAGAGGCGCCGGAGGAAGCGCCTCAACGATCGCCTCTCCATGCTCCGATCCATCGTCCCCAAAATAAGCAAGGTAATTTAATTCATTTGCCTACCTAAAATTCAATTCCAAATTGTTAATGGAAATTGATGAAACCCAGTTGGATTTTTGGATTTTGGGGATGATTAGATGGACAGAACTGCGATTCTGGCGGATGCTATAGATTACGTGAAGGAATTACTTGAGAAAATCAGCAATTTGCAGAGGGAAATTGAGGTGGGGAATCCAAATCCGAGCAAGTTGGGGAGTAGTAGTAGTGTGGGCATTTTGAGAGATGTGAAACCGAATGATTATTTGGTCAGAAATTCGCCCAAGGTATAGAAAGATTAATTAAGAGTTCATTTTGATTAATGATTTAGGGTTATATATAATTTAATTAAATTAGATTAATTTTTGGGCAGTTTAATGTGGAAAGGAGAGACATGGACACTCGGATTGAGGTTTGCTGTGCGCCAAAGCCTGGGTTGTTGTTGTCTACAGTACATACTCTTGAAGCATTGGGGCTTGACATTCAACACTGTGTCATCAGCTCTTTCAATGATTTTGCTATTCAAGCTTCTTGCTCTGAGGCAAGCCATCTAAATATAATATAATAATATATATCTATATTCTCTCTTTTTTTTTTTTTACTTTAAAATTCTACCCTTTTTCTTCAAAGTTATTGTCTTTTCTTGGGTGTTCATTGGGTAATTATTTTCAAGTTGATCATGTGGTGGTTTCTTTCCATGCCCCCGATGCAATTAGGGTTAGGGTGAGTTTGTAATGACTTTTGAAAATAGTGTTTTTTTTTGTGATAGTTCTTTTTCTATATTTAAAAAGACGCTTTTTTTATAAAGGCATTCTATATATATACACACCCTAATAAAGTGTTTAGTATTTATGATAGTTTTCGCGATTTTGTTTTTTGTTTCACTCAAAAGACCTGTATATCATAGATCATGATGATCTCTATTAGCCAATTGAAACTTTGTTTGTATTACTCTTACAGACCTGACATTGGACTTCTAAAATTATTTTTGATTATTTAAAAAAAGTATGAAAATTTGGTTTGAATGGGTTAAAAGCAACTCATTCTTAAGCTAGCTTTAATGGAGGATCAAATTTGGGTATTGGTTTTGAAAGTAAGTTCTAAAGCTACTGCGTTTTTGTGATTGAATAGGAAATGGACCACAGGACAATGGTGAGCACAGACGAAGTAAAGCAAGCATTATTTGAAACTGCTGGATATGGAGGAAGATGCCTGTAGAACAACACCATCATTTTAAACTAGGAAGAGAAACAAGGAACAAAAAAAAAGAGGAGTTTCTTGAGATGGGTTTTCAAGTCTCAATGTTTTCGATGAGATTTGGTTAATTAGTTTGAAATGTTCTCCTTTTTTTTCAATAATTAATGTGTATTTAATTTAATCGAGTCCTTAAATGAGCAAATGATTGCGATATTAGAAAAATAAAAAAGAAAAGGGTTAGATCCAGGTGCCCCAAAAAGAAGTGACAATTTTTATATGGAAATGGTAGGAAGGAAGAATCAAATTTCTGCAACAGAAGAGAAGGAGATAAAAAGTGGGTTTTCTTTTTTCTTTCCTAAATTTATAATTTTTAAGTGTTTGCTTTATTTTCTGTCGTCTTTTGAGCGATTTGTGGAGGAGATGGTATATAAAAAGAAAATAAAAATAAAAAAGGGAGATGTTCTTTTTTCATAGGCAAGACTGATGTACGGTTGTGATTCGTACGCAATCTCATGATCTTTCATTTATCGCGGGGTCTGATTGGTGAGAAGTTTAGGCAATCCTCGGAATCAACAAGATTCATTTTTCAGCTTTGAGGCATGTTTTTGAAACGCCAGCTGTTTCTGTTCTTGTTCCTGTTCCTGTTCGTGTTCTTGTGCCTGTGCTGCTCAGGTTTCAGATCGTGTTCTCTTTTTTTTCTTTTTTAAGAACTTAAATCATTTGAATATATTTTAGTTAATGTTTGCAAAACCAATCGATAAATAATTACATTGAATTTACTTAGAAGATTAAAGATGAATAGTTTTGCTGTTTTTGACCTAGTTTGGACTTTAATAAATTTATATATTTTGTGTGAATGTAACATGATTTAACAAGTTAATCATATAACGGATAAATCAAATGTTCCTTTTTTTAGATTAATAATTTAAGAGTTAGCATTGAGTATCATTTCAAGGAATATCCTTTAAGATCTTTGGTTCAAGTCACATGAAATGCAATTCCACCAAACAATGATTCATTGTTTATATACGAAAACACAATTCCACCAAATAATGACTCATTGTCTATGTACGGGTATAGGGATTGTGCGCATACCCCATGAAATTGGATCGAAGGAAGATAATATGTGAATTCTCCATTGGGCTATGCTTAAATTAGTAAAAATAATCTTTCCGAAAAAAAAATAGTAAAAATAATAGAAAATTGGGAAATTTGCAAAATCTACCATTCATCTATAAGGGTTGTTACAATAATACCCATCCTTTTTAATTTGATCAATCACTCCCTGAACTTACAAAATTAACCCTTAAAAATTGCAAAATGCACAAACTACTCACATAAACTTGAAGTATTGCTTCAATCAAACCCTCGTACTATGAAATTTATCACAATCGTACTCAAATCCTTTACATTAGTATTTTTGTTTTCTTAAGTCGACATGGAAATTCAATATTGATTTGGAATACTGAAACTTTTTAATAGTTAACATTATAGTTTTGAAATGTTATAAATGTTTATTAAAAAAAAAATTGGTTTAAATTATAACAATTATTGAATCTGGTTGGAATAATTATTATAGCTTAGATATGATTTGTGCATTGTTTTGCAATATTTAAGGACTTAATTGTAAAATTCCATACATTTGGGTGATCGATCAAATTTAAAAAAAAATGAGAATCACTATTTTTCATATTTGATTTTTATAATTTTTCTTAAAAATTTTATTATCAACCTACTATTACTAGAAAGAAAGAAAAAACAAAAACAAAAGAAAAAAGAAGAAGAAAAAAACACATTTCCCCTGTAATAAATTTCAATATCTGAGGGCTACTGCGCGAGTGTGAACACAAATCAGAAAACGGTGCGTTTTGTTTAATATATATTGCACAAAAACGTCAGCGTTTTACAGAATAACCAAACTAAAAGGCATGTCGTATCTGATAATTTGCCTTAAAGCTGACGCCTAGGGCTACACGGGGAAGAACATGAAACAGAAAAAGGGAAAACGACAGTGGAGATCAAAGGGTAGTGTGTGTCGACAAAAAAAAAAAATCGTTTGCATTAGTTAAATCAGTTCTCTCTTGTCGTTCTGTTCTTGTGGTTGTCGTCCTCTAAAGCCAAAGCCCCAGTGTACCATTTGACAAGACCTAAATTCTAATCCATAATGCCATCTCCACATTTCCATCAATATAATATATATAGTAGATATATTATTATGTATATTGCTTCTTATATAAATAGATTATGTTTGAAAGTGTACGATTTCTTTGAAGTGGGAAGTTTTCAAATCATTATACTTCCAATTTATTGTATAAAAAAAATTAATATTAAATAGTTGATTTTTACTTAAATTAAGGTAGCTTAAGGGCGTATGTGAGAATCTAAGATGTGAGGATATAGACTAGCGTAGATTTTTCACAAAATGTGTAACTCGTGTTTGTCCTGTAGAGTTTGTCAGACAAACTCATGAATTTCACTAATGCTCTCTAAACTCACTTTTCCTACCATGACTCTCTTAAACTTGAAAGTTTATTTAAACTTCGTCCTAAATACAGGTTTATCTTAAACCCTTTTAGGTATTTTCAAACATAACCTCTCACATTTAAGATGTCAAATCCGCTCCAAACGCACCAAAAAAATGAGAGTACCAAAAGCATCCTAAAAAATACCTATATATTTTTTTTACTAATTCGTTTATATTGTATTTAACAAATAATATGTCACTAACACGAGTACTCGATTAAGATATCTACTTCTTCACTTGAGTGTATATCAGTACTTAAAATTATGTAAAAAAGAAAGTAATATTTTATTTTTGTGCAGAAGTTTTGAACTTTAATGATCAAAGAGGCCTTCGACATCTAGGATGCAAGCCCAAAATTTTTGTTTTTCTGCCGATTCTCGATTCTACTGCACCCGGGGCAGGCGGGCAGCCCGCTAGACATATTCAAGCCCAAAATAATCATTTTTAGCCCGTTCCACGCGGCGTCGTTTTCCGAACATTTTTGTATTTAATAAGGTTTTAATTTTCTCAAGTCACTTTCCGAGTAATATCCTATTTTAATTTTTAATTTTAATTATAAATTTAATCTTTCTAGTTTGGTCCTCGTTTCAAGTTTTACTGATATGCATTACATGTTTTAAATATGATAAAAACCGAATATACTTTGAACATTTTGTTTTAATTACGTCTTTTTTTTTGGTTATTATTTGTAGTCCCCATCGCTCGAACCAACCCACATCCATTTCACTTGTTAATTTAATATTTCATTTGATTGGCTGTCTTTTTCATTTCAAATATTCTTTGAAATAGTTGAGAGTAAAGTTGAAAATTTCCTATTATTTGACATTTCAACCTACCACACAGAAAATGAGTTTGTACTACATTTTAAATATTTTTTATGCTTGATTTAATTATACCGTGTAAACTTTTTGTATGGGTAAAACTTCTCTCTATTTCTGAATTTGGAACTCTCTTTAAATTACAATTAATAAAAGTATTTGGAACCATAAATTTAAAAAGCTCAACCTTAATTAAAATATTTATTATGAAACGAAAACTAAAGTGTTGATTTCGATTCCTTATAAAAAAAATTTATTCATTTAGGTCTTCCCACTTCTGAAGTATCCATTATGCCCCTTTTTTTATCTTATTTTTTCAATTATAATTGTAACATAACAGTACACTCATAAATTTCTTGAAATATATAGACACAAAATTGTATTAAATTATTTTCATTGTATATAGAATTTGCATTAAAATTTTATAAAATAAATATTAAAATAATTCATTTTTAAATTATAGAAACCAAAACCATATATTAAAATTTTAAAAAAAAAATGGAAAGTACAAGATCCAGCATCTAAATTTTAAAAAAGCCACAATCAAAAGTAGGACTCAAGTAATACTTAAACCTCCATAATTTTAGTACCCTTAATATATTTATATGTCATATAAACGACAAAAAAGAATGTGTTTGATATTATTTTCGAACTTTATTTATGTGTTTTTTTTAAGTTAAAAAATGTACGAAAATAAACCTTTAATTACTGTTATAAGTACTAAACCCATCTTCCAAAATTTGCGGTAATGTGATTATGGTGGCGTGTCTCGTCCGACATGACGAGGAGAGCGAGACACGTCATTCGACATTCCTACAAAGAAAGCATGATGTGAAAGAAACCCATCTTTCACAGTCCACTATCTTCTCCCAATACACCCATCAAATTTAAAACTATATAGTATAACGCCTATTCACATATTATTTTATAAGGTTATTATATAAGGTTTATTTCAACTTTTTTAGTACTACAAATTGCAATAAAAAATTTGAATTCATGATGTCTACAAATTACAATGAAAAATTCGAATTTATGATCTCTTGACTAGAAATAGTTGTCAATTTGATCATGTTCATGTTGACAACTCAAAATAATACCTAAAAGAGAGGGGAGAAACAAGGAAAAAAAACAAAAACAAGAAGAGCAATGCATTGACCTCTTTCTTTATCTTGTAGTCGCAAGTGGAATAAATTCATGTGATAGATACCCCAACCTAATTTCTCCAATGAAATCACACAATCTAATTTCCCATAATGAATAAACATACAGCTAGTAAGTTTATAAGTCTTTTCCCCATTTAAATTATACTATTTTAGCTGGCAAATTACATGTTACATGTTAAAGGTAATTTTCTAGAGCAATATTTAAAAGAATATATATGTTGAGGGAGAAATCTGAACAAGATACATGTCGAGTATTGGGGGCGACAGCATCATAGACGATTAGTTCCATGCGCTGTGCGTGCGTACGAACACATCACCACCATAGTTGTGCGAGTAAGATGTCAAGGATCGCAATCTACGACCTGCGGCTGTAAGGGGGACAAACCATTAGGCGGAGGCACCACCCACTGATTGTCGGAAACGTCCACCTCCCTCCGTCAAGGCCTCTACAGCCCAGCGTGCCCCTTACCTCTAACCATTGTCCTTCCTAGTCTGTCATTCGCGTCTATAAAAGCGAATGACTCATCCTTACCAAATAAATGAAAAATTTGTCACAAAACCCTTGGTGTCTACTCCTATTCCTTTAGTTTGGTCACTTATTTGATCGTCAGCGTAGCGCACATACCTAATTCTCAGTTCAATTTCAATTGATATTAGAGAGGGTCGCTGCCGGTAGAGAGGGTTGTCGCCGGTGGGTTGTTCATGGAGAGAGATAATAGAGAGGGTCGCTGCCGGTAAAGAGGGTTGTCGTCGGTGGGTTGTTCACGGAGAGAGAGGAGAGGGACACCTGGATTGAGTCGACAAGGGGAGGGTGGACGGCGTAGGTGTTGTGAGTCGTGAAAGGAGGGAGAGGTTGCGCTTATAAATTGGGTATGAAACTTAGTATCGACTGAAACTGAACCGAACTTAATAATATTGGTTCGATTCGGTTTCTTTCACTCTTGATTAAATAAGTACTTTAATCAATTGTTTCAAGACCATCTATTTAGTTCAAACATATAAACAAGTTTCTCTCATCTATTAAATATTATTAATTTTTGTCCAAAAAAACAATGGAAACAGATCATTAAAGATAAACTACATCAAAAAGTATAGGAACAAAGTTTAATATTTTATAATCTTTTATCGAAATAGATGTTATGCAGAGTTTAACTGTATTTTCACATGGTATTAAATAATATGCTGAAAATTTTGATTATTTAATAAGAAAGGGTAGAAATTTTAAGAATTTTAACCTAATTAGGAAACAAATTAAAGGAATCGTCATTAGAGGACAAGAATTGTGTCTCAACAGATTGATTACTAATTGTAATAGAGGAGACAAAGTATTTAAAACATTAAGAAAATTAAACTAATTAGCAAGCAAGTAGTAGCTGTGATGAGAAATTAAAGATGTTTATCCTATCTCTCCCTCTCTTTGGTAAAGAAAGACTTATGCTTATCCTTTGATTGATAGATGTGAACGAAGATGAAATAATAATTATGAAATACTTGTCGTAAGAAATATTACTATTTTTTAGGATTGAAGGCTTAACCTTTCATCTCTATATTTGTTGTACTAAAAAAACCAATGAACAGACTCTCATCTCAATTTCAACCGTCATATTAGTATAAAAAAATATTTTCTACATTTAAAAAAAGTATATGCATAAAAACATTCTTATTAAATTTTTTGGTTCAACCATTAACAAGAAAAAAATATATATATTCTTAAATGCAGCAACTTGCTCGCAAGAAACAATATTAGATTGATTGCAACGATGCCTACTTTTAGTCTTGTATTTTTACGAAATTCTTTAAAATCTGAGTGAGAGCAACTTTCTAGTTGAATTCTTATAAGATCTCTCAAGTTCTATTTTCAATTCTAATCTATTAATTGATGATATAGTTTAGGTTGGTCTAACGTGCCACATAAATATTTGACTCTATGAATCAAAATTCCATCGGAAAAGGAATATACAATCCTAATTCATCAAAACAGCACCAAAACCATAAAAATCAAAAAGCAAGAAAGAACATTCAAAGTAAATTTCTGGCCAAAATGAATTCGATTACTCAACGTAAGAAATCGATTCAACCAAGCTAAGTTCATCGAGAAATTTGATTTAACCAAATTAAACAAAACACTTTAAAAATTTGTTGAATTAATAATAATCTAAAAAGTGGAAAGTTGGTGCGTGCAATATTATTATTTTAATTTACTTTACGGAGTGGAAGATATTTTAAAAAAATTAATCTCGATAGAAAGGAAATGATTAAAAAAAAAAAAAACTGGCAGACGAGTCCATTTAAATCCGTACTGTACTACGTAAATTAGAACTTTATATATAAAGAGAAACCAGTCATTTTCGATTAATAATACCCAAGGGCCAAGCCGATTAAAAAATTAAAAACTTTATATTATCTTCTCCATAAATTCAATTTAGTTGTCGCCACCCGCCACCTACAAATTCTGCGGAGCCTCACTTTACTTGGAGCCCAAACCAAACCAGTAACCACCGCCGGCCGCCGCTGAGAGCTAAAAAAATGGATTACGATGATCGCGAAGCACAGGATCCGGCCTCCCTAAGCTTTCCCGTCGGTTTGGTTCTTCTGCTCACATTTTTTTTCTGCATGTGTTGCTTTTTTTCTTGTTGCCTTCACTGGGATAAGCTCCGATCATTCCTCGGCTGTCCCGACCACCGCCATCCACCTCCTATTCCGCCGGAAAACGCCGCCTCATCGCCGCCAGACAAGATTCTGCCTCTCCATACGGTGCGTTTTGATTCTTCTTTTTTTTTATCTTGATTGTAGAAGCTACTCTACAAGTTTCCATTTCAATTTGATTTAATATTTTTTTATTAGATCTCCAATACTAGCAAATAAATAGACACTAAACATATAAAAATGCCTAATTTTCTCCCCAAATTTGACAAAACTTTTGTTTTTTTTTTTTAATGTCTCCGGCCTAATTATTTATTATCTACCAACTAAATGTGAAAATTGGTATCACATGTTAATGAGTTTATTTTAACATCACTATGAAAATAGTATAATTAATTATATTAAAATTTAAATGACTAGATTGAAACCTTTTAGTCATACGAATTGAATTGAAAAGAAAAATACCTAAAAACATTATTAAAATTTAAAACTATATTTAATTTATTGATATCAGTGCGGTTTGCTAACTTTTTATCTTTTTTTTTTGTTGATATAAGTTTTTTATTATTATTATTGTTATGAGTTTTTTTTATTGATATATTTAACTTTTTTTTGTTGTACTGAAAGAAAAACTTTTGATCCTCTTTTTTTCCTCAACGATTAAATTGTGGATGCAGAACCAGTCGCAGAGCCTGCCGGTGGTGATGCCCGGCGACGAGTTTCCCAGGTTCATAGCAATGGCTTGCCCTCCGTGTGCGGCGGCGGTTGCGGCGGCTCCGTTTGTGGATGTTTTAGTGCAGAAACCTCCACAAAGTACTCCGGATTCTTCTGGAGCTCTCTCTTAATTTTTGTACAAATTGATTTTGGATTGGATTATTCGCTGGGGATTTGTAGCAAGTAGCGATGTTCATATTGCTGGTCTCTGTTTTTGATTAATTACTTTAATTTTATTCTTTTTAACGACAAACAAACCCAACAAACATCAAAATTTAATTAGTTCCTAAAATGTACATGGGGAATTTTATTTTTTGTTTCTTTTGTTGATTTATTCTGTACTATTAAACATATTCTTTAATTCTGTTTGGATGAAACTAAATTAGTGGCGTAATCGTCTGCACCTATCAATTTAGACTGATCAAAAGTTAAACCTTTTTTCCTTTCTCGAGTAATATATGTTTAACTGTATCTCATTTTATGTTTTTTCAAATTCAATGACGCATGGTTATAATAGTAAGTTTAAAGTTTTCATATAAGATAAAAATTTAATCACCGACTAGTTATAGTATTATATCCAAGCATGCTTCCAAAAGAACAGTCAGCTTAAAGGAAGGGAAAAAATATTTTTTCTTTCACAATAAAATTACAAGTTTGGTCCATTCTGGAAATTGTATCTAAACTATTTAACTGCTGGCTCATCTTTCTCTAATCACCGTTAGAAATCCATCTTTTATATATTCAAAAGAAAATACAAAATTTTGTTTTAAATTTATCAGCACGTAATTATTTTTTATTTTAGAAATGGATTAATATGTATCTAAAGTTGTAATATTGTGTTAAATATATCATAGAAATATACTTAACATGTGTCTAATAAACTTATATTTCAATTTTATATCTTAAAGAATTGTTAAATAAAAAAAAATGCCTGCTAGATTAATAAGGCAGAGAAATGAGAATTGGTAAATGGGCCGGCTTGGGGTAGACTGGAAAGGAGGCCCATTAGTAAATGCGGCCCAAAGTGGGGAGCAGAAGCAGGAGAAAACGACGGTGGCAGTGGCACGCGTGGTCTGATTTTGGTGAGATTGTAGTGTAGTGACACACGTGTCATTTTATGCACATGGGCATGGGATTGGGAACCGGTTCTTCAGCAGGTTGTCTTCAAAATCATCCTGTCCCCTCCCTGATTCAAACAGATAACATATTCTTCAACCATATACAATATAATCATTTCCATTTTGCTTCCAAAACCCAATCTAAGTTATATCAAAATAATTTCCTTTAAAATCTTATTCCGCCAAATTTCCAATCCCATAACTTTAAAAAATAGCGTATGCAAAACAAACATTTTTTTATAGCAACTTTACAGTTATATATCACTCACACATCATCGTGTCATCTAAATAAAAAGTAATGGAAAAAGCAAAAATTTGATTCTTAAGTGGTGGGAGATTTTTCACTATTTGATGACGTTTTACTGCTACTAACAACATATGATGTTAGACTGAGTGGATAACGATATTGGTAAATAACGGTCCGATAATTAGTGTATCCTATTTAGGTAGAAAATGACCTCGTTGTAAGATAAATATATATATATATATATAAGAATCAATCTTGATTCTTAAACCTTTTAAATATTTTATATCAAAATTTCTACCAAACAAAAATATTTTAGTTGTCACTTTATTTGAAATCCAACATTTAATATAAACTAACTTTTAACTTCTTGTTAGTTTAGATGGGTGGTTATAGTGAGAAAATAAAGTAAACTACATGCCCTATTAAATAATTTATAAAATAATTGACTATTTGAAAATTTAGAGATAAAAAGAGGAAGGGAAAATTTGAGGAAAATTTTGTAAATTTGATGTAAAATGCAAGCCATAATGAATATCTTTTAATAATATATTTTTACCATTAAGCGCAATATTTCATTAAATTTAAGAGTAAAACTATTATTTTTAATCACGGTCCGTATAGTTATGTTTTGACTATGATTATCCCTAAAAATAAATAAATTAGGTAATGGAAAAAATAGGAAAAAGTGGATCCATGTGCTCTCATGGGCCATTGATTTCCATTATGGGCTGAATGTTTCGTGATTGGTTGATATGGGCTTTTATCTGTTCATTGTGGGCCATCGATTCCCTATGAGCTGAATATTTCACGAGTAGTTGATGTGGGCTTTTCTCCAAGAGCCCATGTTCTCCACTAGTGGATAAAATTACCAGAAATTCGGTTATTTTGCCCACCAAAGGGTTGGGTTCTTTTAGAAATTTAACCCCACGTTATTTATAAAAATATTATTGAGTTTTTAAGTAAATTTTAATTCTATAAACGTATCCTTGTCACAAAAAAAAAAAAAACCGTTAATGCATCTTTTAAAGAGTTAATATTTATCACTTGATGATTGTTTTCAACCGATTTTAGTGATCAATAAACAAAAAATAAGGATTTGAATTAAATAAAAATAAACACAAATCAAAACGAGCATAGCTCAATGGTAATTGACATATATCTCCGATCAAGTGGTTATGAATTTGAATCTCCACCCCGTACTCAAGAAACAAATAATAATAAACACAATGGGAACAAAAGGGATTGAAAGGAACATTTAAAAAGAAATGTATTAGTTGGTGAGTTAGTGCTTTAATTTAATAACGGCACGGAAAGCTTACGAAATCTTTGGTGAAGCAGCAGCCAATTATGGCTTTCCACTCTCGGCCAACCAGCTCTGAATTGACAATTTGGCCCTTCAGATTATTATTTTATTTTATTTATTTTTGAAAAGTTCCCTTCAGAATTTTGATGGTATTTGATAATATATATCCACAGCCACAACAGACGTGACGGGGATGCTACAAAGCCGCCACGTTGGATTTTATTATATGAATTCCCTTATATTTTTATGCCCAGCTCCCAGACATTGACTATATACAATACAGATAATTATTTCTTGTTTTCTCACCTATTTCTTACTATATCTTTGATTAATATATATATATATAAAAGTGACATTTTTTTAAGTTAATCGACTCCCATTTTAACTAGTTGAGTTGTTTCAAATTGACACTATTATTCAAAACTTAAAAAATATAAGGAAAAAAAGAATAAGCTTAATAATTTGATTGCTATAAGAAAAAAAATACCAAGTATTTATTTTAAGATTATTGTTTCATGTCGGTGCATTAAAAAATGTCTTTTATGGTTCCTACAACCTAAAATAAGCTTATAATTTTTTTAATAACTTAAATAAGCATATGAATTGTGTCGGTTAAAACTATCCAATTTAAAATGGTCCTTTTTATTAAAAATTGTAAGAATAGAATAGTTCCAAAACACTCCTTAAATGTGGGCAATTTGAAAGTAATTTTATGTGTGTTTTCAATTATTTTTAAACATTAGTTTGATGGTGCATCCGGAGCCATTGTACATGAATATATAATTTCGAAATAAATTAATTTGTATTTTTACTTAAAGAAAAATCCCACCAAAATGAGAAAGAATAATATATTCCAAAACACATTTGAAAACAGCAATTATTTTTTATCTTTTTATTTTTATTTTTCATTATTATACTTTTTTTTAGTACAACCTATAGGGCAGATTCAAATTCTCAACTTTATTATTTACACTATTTTTTACTATATATATATATATATATAATTATTTGCATTTTACATTATACTACAAAGAAAAACCCCTCTAATAACGTTTTATTTGACTTTTTTTTTTATATATATCCCTTTTAAATATTCTGTACTGTTAAAAAGTCTTAGGAATGGAGGCCGGGATCGTTTCGTCAATTTACAGCGTACATACAAGAAGTAAGCTGAAGCTGCATCTTTACGCCGTGAGCTGGCATCCTCACCTTACTTCCACATAAAAATGCTGATTTTAAAATTAGCATTTTGCTATTGCTTTGAATGTTTTATTTTTATAATCATATAAATAACAAAAGTCACTTGTATAGAACTCAAATAACAAATATATTATTATATAAAACAGATAGAGAGAGTCCCACTTCGTATATTCAATGATTCGTCCAATTTTATCTGATACCCCCATATTTACTAGCTGATACTTCGTAATTATTGTAACATCAAATCAACATATTTTTATTTATTTAAACCATGTTCACTTTTGTTTTTATAATGATTAAAGGATGTTAATTTGGATCTCTAATTTTGTTTCCTCTAATAAAATTTGAATCTCCAACATAAATTATATATTTTTACCGTTAAATTAGGTTTATAGTAGTATAATAAGATATAAATAATTTGAATTACTAACCTCACAAAAACTAATAATAAAAAATAAATATAAATATAATTAAATAGTTATTGACGTATATCTAATAATAATAATTAAAAAAAGTCTGGGAGTGTATGCTATTTATTGTATCTTTTTTTACCTATTAAGAGGCAAAATACATTGAACTGTTTTTTTTAAGGAAAAAAAAAACAGTAATATCTCTTCTGTAAATGTAATATCTCTCTGTAAACTGTTTTTTTTTTTTTAAGAAAAATAAATTTATGTAACCATAGTGGATTAAACCATGGGTTAAGCATCGTGGTTTAGTCATGGAGACTTTTTTAAAAGGGTAGATCCCGACTGCTGACTGTGACGCCCGTCACAGAGTTTCTTCCTGCGCCTCAAAGCCATTTGTTCCATCGATTAGAACCTATAAATACGGATTAGCCATTTGACACTTCATTCATCTCTTCATTGGAGCCTCTTCTTCCGCTTCGAACTCTGTTTCTCTCTCGGTTTCGATTTTTTCCACGGCTTTAATTTGCGAATTTTAGGTCTAATCGACGATTCCGTGTAATATGTGTGATATAGCGGATACGAGAATGGAAAACGAGGGGAAAGAGAACGGCGAATTCAGCTTCGCGAGCGGCGGAGGAGATACTGGAAGGAGAGGACTCCCGAAGATCCACACGGAGAGAATCACGGTGGCGACGGAGAGAGATATATGCCACGACGATAGCACGACGCCGGTGAGAGCTCGGACCATCGATCAGCTTCACTCTCTTCAGAAAAAGCAATCGACGCCAACAACTCCGATGACCGACGCTCACGGCGCCTTTTCCCCTGTTTCCGACGCCGAACGCCAGAAGCAGCAGCTCAAATCCATCAGGTACGAATACGACGCCGTTTGAGTGGCAATAATTAATTATTTGGATTAAATTTAAATAAAAATGTTTTAATTTGATTTGTTGCAGTGCGTCGCTGGCGTCGCTGACGAGGGAAACTGGGCCGAAGGTGGTGAGAGGCGATCCAGAGAAAAAGGCCGAGGCCCACAAAGCGACGGTACTGGACCATCACTATTTCGACGAGCCCATTCTGAATTTGAGCGACAGTGCTCTCAAGTTCACCCACATCCTCTACAATCTCTCCCCCGCCGGTAAGATCTCTCACAATTTCTGGACCGTCCATCTCTTTCAAGTTTCAACGGTGCTGATTTGAATTACAAAAAGCAAAAAAACAGAGCTTTACGAGCAAGCGATCAAGTACGAGAAAGGGTCATTCATAACGGCGACGGGGGCTCTTGCCACGCTTTCTGGAGCCAAAACGGGAAGGTCCCCAAGAGACAAACGAGTGGTCAAAGATGAGACCACTCAAAACGAGCTTTGGTGGGGAAAGTAAGTGCCTCTGCCTCCAGTTATTGAAACAAATTTCAGTTAATACTATTTTAATTTGAGGGACCAAAATAATATTGATACCTTAATTTTATTAATTTGTCAAAAATAAAAAAAAAACATTCAAACGGCGTCGTTAAGTGGAAATTTGACATTTAATTGATCTTGTATTGTAGGGGGTCGCCCAATATTGAGATGGATGAACACACCTTCTTAATCAATAGAGAGAGAGCCGTGGATTATTTGAACTCGCTGGATAAGGTAAAAATAAGAGAACTTACAAGCTTTTAAATTTTTAACTGACACTTTAATTGCTCGTCACTTGTTTAATAAACACCCATATCATTTAAAAAAGTTCCAATACCATCGATAGACTTTTTATAAACACTTAATAGTTTTAAACGAAGATTAAAGTAGAATTAGATAGATAATTGAGAACCAAACTCTCGTGGAAGAAGACTTTTAGGATAAAAGTGAAACATAAATTGCCACGTCATTTCATATTCTTCTGCATTAATATTTTGTTCGATATCTTTGTTCCAAAGGATAAGAATAGTGTTAAAATTTTTGAAATTTTTTTTTGAAGATTCGAAACAAATGGAATTTTTTTTTTTGAGGTAATTTAACCTTAAAAGAAAAAACAAGTCCGGAATAAAATTTTTGACAATCTAAAAGTCTTAATTTATTTAGGAGAAATTAGTTTAGTTGACCTTTTTGCCAGCGAGTGGCTGCTTCGGTCGAAAGTCTGTGGATAAGTGCGATGTCCCAATTTAGAAGGCGAATTTGGTATTTATTGGGCTGGCGGTGACAATCAAAATCCAGTGCATATATTTTATTGTAATTAATATAAAATAACACGCAAACACGTATGCGTTGGGTCCACGTCACTCCATTTTCTTACATTTCATAATGGATTCCATTTCCAGGATTTCAGATCTTGTTTTAAGATACTTTATACTTATCCATTCCTTAATTTTCGGGCATTTAAATATGTTTTCCACTTGTTCCCAATTCAAGAAACAAACAAAACTCAGCAGCTCTTATATTCCACAATATTCCCCCCCTTGTCTGACGATACATCATCATGCACTCGAGAAATATATGTGAAAATCTTAAGGAATTTGTCATTTTTTACCTCTCCTTTTCAAGATTCCGTAGGAACCAATAGGAGTGCAAGTTGAATTTTTCTTTAGGAAAAGGAAAAAGATGATCAATCCGGCCTAATTGAACAGATTCAAGCAGTTTGAACAACACATTGATATTGTCAATTCAAATTTGTAATTTTAAAGTAGAAAATGGATGGATCGATTGGAGTTTTCGAAAAATCTGAGTTCAATATACTTTCCAGTTGGAGCTCTAGTTTGAAGATTTGAACTTTCAACCTATAAGAAAAGTTATTTTTCTATTAAACTATGTTGAACTTGGCTTGGTTTTAAGGAATATGAAGATCATGTTCATACATAGATTCACCATTTAATAATAACTAATGCGATGAATTGCTAGTGCTGATATCTTACTCTGTATCCAGGTATTTGTGAATGATCAGTTTTTGAACTGGGACCCTGAACACAGAATCAAAGTCCGTATCGTCTCTGCCCGAGCTTATCATTCCCTGTTCATGCACAATATGTAAGTACCATTAAGAAAACACTATTAGATTTCATTGCTAACCATGTTTTGCATCATTTCATGTGACAGTAATTGGAAATATATCCAACTTTGTAGTTGCCAAGAATTTGTATAAAATGTTAAGTATACTTAACTTATCGAGTTTTTGGGTCAAGTAGTGATTTAATATAGAAGGAGAACGAAAGGTGTTGCTTCAAATATATGCTTGTCATTTGTTTTCCATTTCACTTGTAGAGTTTTGTCTTAATTTTCAAGCTCACAAGTGAAAGAGAGAGTGTTAAAATTTTGTATAAAATATTAAATATACCTCGGGTTTAATGGTGATTTAATAGTAGCAATTCCTAAATACATACTTGTTGAATGGCAGGTGCATTAGACCAACTGCTGAAGAGCTTGAGGACTTTGGCACTCCAGATTTCACAATATACAATGCTGGGCAGTTTCCATGTAATCGCTACACCCATTATATGACTTCTTCCACCAGCATAGATATGAATCTTGCTAGGAAGGAAATGGTTATTCTTGGTACTCAATATGCTGGGGAGATGAAAAAGGGCCTCTTCAGTTTAATGCATTATCTCATGCCAAAGCGCCAGATCCTCTCTCTTCACTCTGGCTGCAACATGGGCAAAGATGGAGATGTGGCCCTTTTCTTTGGATTGTCAGGTATGTGTTTCTGCGACTTGATTGAACTTGACATTCTCAATGCCTTGGGGGCAAGCGTTGAGGATCACTCTTTGTTTTGGTTGTGTTTATACAGGTACTGGAAAAACCACGTTGTCTACCGATCATAATAGGTACTTAATTGGAGATGATGAACATTGCTGGAGTGATAATGGCGTCTCGAACATTGAAGGCGGTTGTTATGCCAAATGTATCGACTTGTCGAGGGAAAAGGAGCCTGATATTTGGAATGCTATCAAGTTTGGGACTGGTAACAACCTCCCAACTTACTCTCTTGTGTGTGATTGTAGCTACGTCATTTCATATCTAGAGAATCAATATTGGTTAATGAAATGAAGATAGGAGTTTTCCGCTTGGTATTTGACCACATAAAATCGTCCAATTCCTAAGTAGGGTGAAAATGGATTCTACGAGATGTCTAACTTCTGGTTTAATAATCAACCTTAACCTGTATTTTGGTTGTTTTCTGCTGGCAGTAATAGACATTATTATGTTTGTTAAATGTTAGCTACCTGTTAATGTAGATTGCTTGTGGGGCTTATTCTTTGTTGTGCTTGTTTTTGGCTGCAGTACTTGAGAATGTGGTGTTTGATGAGCACACCAGAGAAGTCGATTACTCGGAGAAATCTGTTACAGGTAAGAAGCTACTTCAAATTTACTACTTAAACAAATTTAAGTTTTAAATTCCCTTATTCAAATTGATTTATTATCTTTCGGTTCTTGTCGACGCAGAGAACACTCGTGCTGCATATCCCATAGAATACATACCTAATGCTAAAATTCCATGCGTCGGCCCTCATCCAAAGAATGTAATTCTTCTGGCTTGTGATGCATTTGGGGTTCTCCCACCAGTGAGCAAGCTGAGCTTGCCCCAGACCATGTACCATTTTATCAGTGGCTACACTGCTTTGGTATTTATCTACTACTATTCTGTCATGCTATTCTATCCAGTATCCATAATGCTAAAAGATGGCAATCTCATTGAGCTTAAATCTTGTTGCAAAATCAGGTGGCTGGAACTGAGGATGGTGTGAAAGAGCCACAGGCAACATTCTCAGCTTGTTTTGGAGCAGCATTTATAATGCTGCACCCGTCCAAGTATGCAGCCATGCTAGCTGAGAAGATGAAAAAACACGGCGCCACGGGATGGCTCGTGAACACTGGTTGGTCGGGAGGGAGGTACAAAACGACATCTATATGTTCCTTTCTATAAAGAATCATACTTTCATAGAATAAATGGTAGCCCAGGTCAAATATTGTGCTCTTGGTCATGAACTAAGACTGATATTCTTTTTGTCCGTTTTTATGCAGATATGGGAGTGGTAACCGGATCAAGTTAGCCTACACGAGGAAGATAATCGACGCGATCCACTCGGGATCCCTTTTGGAGGCAAACTACACCAAGACTCAAGTGTTTGGGCTTGAGATTCCTGATGCCATTGAGGGAGTTCCTTCAGAAATCCTGGATCCAATAAACACTGTTAGTTGAATATGAATGATTCTCATTTTCATTTTCATTTTTATTCAGTTTTGTTAAAACTTCTTCCTTTTGGGAGATTTAATTCTCTGTATTTCTGATCCTTTGGACAACAGTGGTCGGACAAAGACGCGTACAAGGAGACGCTACTGAAGCTGGGGGCTCTGTTCACAAAGAACTACGAAGGGATGCATACTTACCAGTTGGAGAGGGACAGTAAACTAGCTGAGGAAATTCTCGCAGCTGGTCCCATTTTGTAATAAAAGAACGGTGACAAGAATTTGGGTGGAGGATGTTGTCTTCGGAGTTGTTAATGTGTGAAAGCTTCAAAGTTGGAGTTTTTGCGGATAAATAGATGTACTGGTAGTTACTTTCCTGTGATTTCTCAAGCAATGTTATAAAATAAGAAATTATGTAACAGTTTATAATATAAACTTTATATTACCTGTATTGTAATGTGTTTATTAAAAAAGAAGAGCGAGAGAGAGAGGTGTGATGCTATAGAGGGTGTTTCTTTTCAAGGTCTGTACTGTTGCATGGGGTGGTTTTATATTATGTTTGTATAGCACAATTTGCAGATGTAATGTAATTGGTTTACAATCTCTGATTTAAATATGATGTTCTTATCATTAGAATATTAATGTTTCTGATGACAGATCAAATTACTTCATGATTTAATAATCAACCTCTTATAAATTTTCAATGTACTAATGTAGCACTTGAATTTATTGTTGCGTATGCATTTAATTAGAATTTAGTTTATATAAGTGAAGTGCTCTGGTTTGCGATTGTGAAATTTCTTAGAAAGAAAGAAGCTTGATTTCCATCACCCATATTTGAAATACTTATTGTATAGACATTCAAATTTGTTCCAAATTCCATTGGAAGATCTTCTAAAGCTTAATATGGAAGAAAACCATCTAAAACGTGAGGCCAATTACTGTATTTGTTACTTGCTTCTTGTTCTTTCTTTGAAAGATCCGACTTTAAATGCATCGAACAGTTGGCTTTATTCACAAAATCAGTTCACATTCCACATTTTCCCACTACTATGCATAATTTGAATGGTAAACAAAATTCAAGAGAGAATAAAGGCAAATAAAACAACATTTATGAACTGAATTCCAGTAAATAACTATGTATGTGTAACTGAAAGGCTGTAACCTCTGCAGTTAAATTATGAGCCCCCGAGTCGAAAGACAACCTCTAAATTACAAGTTTTGCGGCTGATAATTTTATTTCCAACTGTCCAGAAATGTATGAGGTCAAAAGTTCACTTTTATGGCCATGACAGGTTCATACACTTTTTAAGATTCACTGGTCGATGTTGAATCATCTTTGTGCTTGATCATACCAGAATCGACGAGAATTGGAACCTCGGCAGCAAGCCATGGTGCAAGTCCCAAACAAAGAGCGTGAGCAATTCCAAACCTAGGACTGCAAAACAACTACTCTATCAGGTGGCTATTTACACAGTACTTAGTAGGCTCTAAATCATGCCAATGGAAAGCTGAAACGCAAAGTGTCATACCCTACAACAGCTCCAAAACAGTCATAATTTGATGATTTTTCATCATTAAAAAAAACAAATGGATTTAAAAAAGTAGATGACACAAATGAAATGCACTTCTCGGTGCAGGTCTCATTCTAGGATGTGCAAGAAATTTGCATGGTCTAAACTTTTAGATGTGATGTCTCACTTCTTACTCTTATCATATAGATAAGAACAAAACTGAGAATTCGGTGGTTGACCATGGCCTGGATAAGAAAACTTAATATGAAGTTGTCTTAATTAACCTCGTCATACTGATTTGACTAAAGGCAATCACATGATTCATGTAAAATAAAGTTCCTCTCACATAAATCATGATGAACAAATCTGATTTCTGTGTATAATAACTGAGGATTATAACCTTGGGAAAACTTGGAATTAAGGCATTCACTGTCAAAAACTTGGAAAAGCCGAGCCTGTTGAGACGCATATCAAAGCAAGCATGCATTCTGAATATGAATTAAAAACCCTAAACCCTAAAGCCGACTCTGATTTAATGTCCACTTACAAACCAATGCAGATTAAAACTAGCCAGTTGTGCAAACACGTGAACTCTAATCTTCTTATTTCTACCGGCATTTAAATGAATAGAGATGAAATTACCAGTTTTTAGCCCATAGAGGCTTGAAATGAATGGTTAAGCAGATCTTTCCACCTCTGTACATCTGAAACAATCCAATTAAACAATGTTTTCAAATTCAACCATGAGAAACGCAAAACCTTCAATATAAGCAAATAAAAAAAAAAAAAAAAACCTTCTGGGTTTTCCCATCGAGCTCCGGCAGCTCGAGCTCTGGCGCTGTAGAGGGATACGTGACGGGAATATCGAATTGAAGATCGAATTCGTACTTGAGAAGATTGTGGATATACCAGCACTTGCCGGTCCATCGTGTTCCTTCTGGATTAGCAGCTGAGATCCGGAACCAGTCGTTGTCATTGGACTTGTTCATCTGGGTGTAGGCGATTAGTGCCTTGTACTCCTCCTTCAGCCGCTGCGTCCACGCCGCGCCATCTCTGGGGCCAGCTTTGGTCGTGAGCAGAGGGATTTGAGTCAGCGTCGACTTGGTATTCGGATCCCAACCCTCCATGCTTCTTCTCTGCTAACCCTAGCCGATATTCCGATCTTCCGTCGATCTCTGCAACTCCCCAAATGGACCTTTAGCAGATCTTAAATAAATAGGGGTATAGTCGGAATTCTGGCGGTACCCGGCAACAAAAACAATTTTCTTTTTTTAAATATAGTATTTATAATGAAAATTATTTAGCTTCTCGACTTATCTTTTTTCAACTACAATGATAATTAAGAAGGAAAATTTGACAAAAATATGTTAAAATATATATTTGTATAATAACGAGCTGGATTTTTTCAATAGTAGCGAGAACTTAAGTATTTTTCATTTATAAAAAAAAATATATATATATAGGGTGTTTATTCAAATTTCAAAAAAAAAAAAAATTCCCTTTTATACTTCACTTGAGTGAATAATGAACCATGAAGTGTGGTAATAGACATATTGACGTGAATTTGAACATTTACTCTTTCAAGATAAAACACTTGTTACTTTTATTTTTTAAGTTAATTTTAAAGTTCAATTTCTCCTATATACCTTATTTAACTAATTAAAATGTATTTTAGTATGTGTTTGTTTATAACAAATGGTAGACATATGGTGAACCACGACCCTTCTTTTTTATTTTCCTACGATATAATCATTATTTTATGTCATAATAACTATATATTGTTTCATTATTATGGTAATTTACCATGTCAATGGTATGATCGTGTGGTTACTCTTATTTGAAAATCAAATATATTTTTGTCTTCGAATTTGTCGATAAGTTGGGATCTGAACATTACTATATTGGATGATTGGATAATATTTTTGTGACAAATATTAGTAATGTATTAATAACTATAGCATATCTTAACTGATTGAGACACTTATCCACGATCAATAATTCGTAAGTTCGAATCCCTACCTTACATATTATACTTAAAAAAACATATATATTAGCAATGTATTATAATTGCAATTATTTTACAATGACGAATAAGTTTATTATGTTGGGTCATAAGAATGTCAATTACCAATGATGATCACTTTTACTCGTCATTTTGTATAATTTTTGTTTCGAGTATATGATCTACGTTTAGATTGGTGGTCAATATAAAACTTACCTCTTGAGAAAAAATTTAAACTCTCCCTTCTAGAGGTCCAACTTCCAAAATGAAAAGGAAAAAAAAAATATCCCACCTACTTGCTTTCACAAAATTACAATTTGAACAAAAAAACCCAAGAGAACAACATAAAATTGTAATATAAAAATTAAACCAACACAATCTCTTAATCGAGATATATACTTTTAACTAGTCGAATTATCTTCAGATTGACAAGACTTCTATAATTAAAACATTTTTATAGTTACTATACATGTTACTGACTTTGTCAAACTTTATCAAATTGAAACTTTTGAGTATGTCTCTGGAATTGTTTGCTCCATCCTTATGAAATTATTATCCGTGGTTATTAGGTGATGATTACATAAGTTTTTTAGGCAACCTGATTTTTAAGATATGTTAGATAATTTAACAATTGATTTATTATAATGGTAGATGTACAAATGCCTTCCATAAAAAAAATATATATATATACAAATGCCCGTGACAAGTTTAAGAGTTTTAATTTAAATGCAATTTTAGTTTCTTCATGTCTATTTTAGTATCTGTGTTTTTAACTATCGTTTTCTTTATATGTATTTTCAAAATGTATGTTTCGGTCCACATATTTTAAAAAGTGTCAAATTTAGTCAATTAATTTTAATTTTTTTATCTAATTTATTTCAATTACAATTTCAATATGATAATTCACTCGCTACATTCATTGAGACATAATCATAAATTTGAATAAAATAATTCATATTGTGTATAAAAATGTGTCCAATTTTACAAATATTGACAAAATGATCGTATTTTAAGTACACAGAACAAAACAAATGTTTTCGAAGTACAGAGACAATGAAAGAAAGTTAAAACTAGATAGATCGACATAATATTTAAACTAATTTTTCATTTTTTTTTTAATTTAACAATCGGCTGAAGTGATAATTTAAACCATACCAAAGATTAAAAAAACAACGTTGACATGGATCAAATTTAAAGCATAACAAAAGAGAGAGAAGAAGAAAAAAAAGAAACCCTAAAAATGCTTAAAGAGTTGAACTAGTATAAAAATGTGGAATGGGCTACGTCGATTCCGCATTCGCATTGCCTGAGGCACGTGATAATCATATGCCAGCCATCCAGGCCTCCGCGCCAAGGCCGTCGTCTCATCCGCTTCCTTAAATTCCCTCCGCGACCACCCCGCTGCGGTTGTTTCTCCAGTCAGTGTTCACGTTCTTCTCCGGAATAAAATTGTCCGCTCCTTCAAAGCCCTAACACCTCTCCAAGAACTAACTTCTGGTTCTAGGTCAACTATGGCGGGAGCTCTCAGAGAAAGAGCACTCTCTCTCATGGCCGCCGCTAACAACCATGGTGATTTAACGGTCAAGATTTCATCTTTGAGGCAGGTGAAGGATATTATACTGTCCATCGAGCCATCGTTCGCCGCAGAGCTCTACTCCTACTTGGTGGAGCTTCAGTCTTCCCCCGAGAGCCTACTACGTAAATTGTTAATTGAGTGAGTCCACAACCCTAATTTTCCATCTCTGTTGTATGTATTTTGGATTATTTATACTTTTTGTTACACTTCCCATATTTATACTACCTACAAAGTGACTTACACCGAAGTATGATCCTTGTATGAGTCCAACGTTGCTAAATAGTGGAGCGAGATGTAAAGTTTGGGGAAACCATATCCCATTGCGAGGGAAAGTACGTTTTGGTCTTGTGTATACTGAATTATATGCAAAAATATTGGTTACCTACTTATGGGAATCTTGTTTCTTACATATCATGCTCGTCCGTCTTACTTGGTCCGCAATGTATTTATATGCGGCATCAAATTTTGATCAAAGACATCAATCTATAGTCATTAGGTACATGTTCAATTATTATGCTAAAAAACTTAAAGTTGATAGGTTTAAGATAAATTTTATTCTAAAATGTTTGGAGTTTGGTGCTGGAAGAATTTGAGCTTAAATGCGATTCTGCTAAGGAGGCTTTGTCCTTGTTCCGCCTCCTCCTTTACAGAGCTCCTTTCAAGAGACCAATGAGGGACATATTTGTGAACTTTGGGAGTATGCCAAATTTAACGTCATTGTGTGGTGCTTTGGTCAAAGTTTCTTAGTACTTATTCTTCTTTTTCGATTACTACATTTTTCATCAACTCCCTTGGTTTTTGTTGGTTGGGAGATTGCTTATCCTTCCCTCCTGTAATTATCTATTTGACAATGAAAAATTGTTTCTTGCAAAAAATAGATGGGCTAGGCCTAGGGTAAATTTAATAATTTCAATATATTTTTAATGGGATAGTTGGTCAGTTTCACGTGGATTCAGTTTTCTTGCATATATATGTCTTTTAAAAACTATTGTTTTACTTTGGCTAATTGTTTGCTATGAAGGAGATATGCTTAGTCCAGGTGCAGTCAATGATAGCTCATCTATGTTGCACTCTTTTAGCCGCTGTGTATTTGTTATCAGAGCCGTATCTTATATTTTACTCTGTTACTGTCCGAGAATGTTCTTATACTCGAATCAAATTTTATGGCCAGTTAATATACTCATGGTATAACTTGTATTTTCTTCTGTAAGCATAACTATATTTGCGTTTCAGAGTGAGTGCATGGCTTGTCCACTAGGCTTCTTTTTTTAATACCTTCAATTTCTCCAGCTGCTGGAATATTTTTCTATCGTTTATTTATACCCTAAATGGTTTCAATTTACACGATGTACAGGGTGATTGAAGACATTGGACTAAGAGCCATGGAACATTCGCCTCTATTAATGTCAGTTTTATTGGCATCTTTAAAGGATGAAGACCCTATTGTAGCAAGACAATCAATTATTAGTGGCCAAAAATTATTTTGTGGTGTTTTAAGAGAGATGACAATGCAGGTTTCTCCTTCTGCTTCTCCTTGCTTAAAGTGGAAGAAATGTTAAAACTGTCGGACTTACTAAACATATGCTTAATTTTATTGCTTGCCCGACATGGTTAGAGAAGGCCAGTCAATCATTATGTTATATTTATGTATAATCACTTCTAGTCTTTGATCAATGTCATTAGCATGCAGATGCTTTATATATATTCTCCAGTTGAAATTTATTTTATAGTTTTTAAAATTAGATGCTAACTTTAGAATTCCACAGTTGCATCGGCGAGGTAAAGTTGAGAGATGGCTTGAAGAACTGTGGATGAGAATGTTGAAGTTTAAAGACGATATTTTGGCAATTGCTATAGAGGTATATAAATGCCCAACTTCCAGTCCTCTAAACATTGTGCTACTGTTTTTATTTGAAATTGGAATTGCATTCGTATTTGCGTGGATATGTTGATCTTGTTAATGGTACATCAATAATACAAGTAAACCTGAGGCTGCCATTGCCAGGTACTTCTCTGTGTTTTTTGGAGGAATGCATGGAAATAGTATGGAGTAATCCCATACTATGGCATTTATATGGTCCCGAAAGTTTTTAAGCTAGCCTATCTTGTCATTTTAGTCTTATTTTCCTGTTGTTTTATAAAGCAATTGAAGCTCTTTTGAGTATTGTTACCTTGCATCTTATAGTAGTAAGTTTTCCTCACATTTGATGCTTTTTTATGCAGTTGAATTTCAGTGCTTTTTTCTCAGTATCAGTATATACAGTGTATCGTTTAAGGATTTGTATGTGATAAAAAAAGATTATTTTTGTACTCCATTTCTCAAATTCTCCATTTTTGTAGTGAAAAATTTAAAACTTTTCAGGAGTTGTCAATTTATTTGAATTCGAGCATTAATCCATAAAAGTTTATCTTATGGTTGAAGTACACTTAGAATAATATTGAAGATATACATGATTGTCTTGATAGTTTATGGGTCAGTCATGAGTGTGAAAAATATGGTATAAATTTGGATACGAATCTGAAGGTTTAGATGGTTCAATAACTTTTTCTATTCCCCCTTTCTTTAATAGATTACACCTCTTTGTATTCTATGTTTCTAGAGGAATTTTAATTTTCCTAACATAACTTTACCATACTTTTAGTAATGAATACATTTTTTTAGTTCTGAATACTTTCAGTGGATGTTGTGTTTTAATGTGTGTTTAATATTAAAATGCTCCTTCCGGGCCACTTCCTTGTATATTTCATTTTTCTTATCGGAAGGTACACATGATTAGTTGAATTTCCAGTATTTTATTTTTATTTTTGAGGAACTACCAAGTGTTATGATCTTAAAGCTGCTGCTTAAATGTCATATTGTAGCCTGGTTCTGTTGGGAAGAGGTTGCTGGCTTTGAAATTTTTGGAAACATATGTTCTACTTTTTACCTCTGATACAAATGATCCACAGAAACCTGTCTCAGAAGGTATTACATTTAGGCATCACAAACTTGTTCCCACGTTTGTAGCATTTCTCATTTTTTCCAGTTGTTTAGCTTAGAAGTAAATATATATTTGTAATCTGTTTCTAGAAGTTTGTTTGCTCGGAATTTAACTTAATTCTGTCTACTAACAGGAAATGGGGATATTTTTAATATTTCATGGCTAGCTGGTGGTTTTCCTATTTTGGATCCAGTTGGGCTCATGTCGGAAGCTAATAGGATGCTTGGCATTCTGTTAAATTTGTTGCAGTCCAGTTCTGTTCCTGGTACATACACAGTTACAGTTGTCAGTTGGTGAGATTTCTCTCTCTAATTTTTGGTTGTTTTATTAGTTGATGGCTGTTTGACATTTAAAATTGAAGTTTATTCTCTTCATTCTGTATAATTTATCCATCGCTAGTTGCTATCTGTCCTTTTGGTGTAAATGTACTGTCGTTTAGGATAATGTGAAAGAAGTTAAAGAAAAAAAGGCAGGATTACATACGTTACTGCTGTGTATCAAGTGAAAAGCATCAGACTTCATTTTCATCAGCTTAAGGATCTTGAGTTAATAATATTCATTTTTTTTCTTTATTGTTAATCATAGACCACCACCTCTCAACATATGGGAGAGGAAATCAGATTTAGAATTGGTGCTAGATGGTGTGTCTTGATATATATGTTTAAGTACAAACTTGTTCATGCACACATCTAACCTAAAGAGGCCAAGCCCAAAGAAAAATTTATGTCTACATCACTAGAACTTACTTCTAGGTTCTCATTTCTCGACTGGTTGTATTTGTTTTTAATTATTTTCTAAAGTCCAGCAACTTCTAATATTATATTTTCAACAATATATCTCCTTTGTGGTTGTTGATCTAGATCTTTCTGAATGATGATGGAACTAACTGCTTTCTGGATATTTTCTTATAAAAATAAACTGCTTTCTGCATATTTAGAGTGGAGAATTTATTGGTTTAAAATTTTATTTTGAATTTATGTATGTATGTATGTATGTTAATTTGAGCGAATTTCTGTATTCCTAAATGCGACATTGAAATCTGTGTTTGAGTCTTCATCATTTTCTCCAAGAGTAAAGCTGTGATTTTCTTTGAGAGTTGGTAACTTTTAAAATATAAATGATTAGTTTTTATTTCTTGAAAAAAAAGGGAAAAAAAGGAAAGATTTGAACTGTGACATTCTTCAGGTGTAGTTGATTCTTTTTGAATGTTCTCTAATCAGCACTTTTTTTGTGCTTGTCAAATTAACAAATTTGTTTGCGTAATTTTTGCTTACATGCCATTTTATGATATTTTTAAATTAGTTTATTGTTTGATTCAATTTCTTGTGCTGTCTAAAATGTAATGCTCTTCCTGTTATGTACTATTACGTTCTTATTTTGAAGTATTTGATTATGATATTATAGAATTTTTACTTCTTGTTTATTGTATTTATGTTAGATCTTTATATTCTCCTTTTCCAGCATTCATCACGGTGATTATATGATAATGACAATACTTCTAAAAAGACATAACATAGAGGATGCAGAAAGTTGCAGATAGTGCCGTTACTGTTTTACTTGCATTCTGTATGCATCTAGTTATACAACAACTAAATTAGATTGGAAATTATCGTCTTGATCTATGTTGAAAGATGTGTTCCATTCAAAATTTAGTGCTTATAATCTTTTTAGAACATCTATTCATCTTTATTATTGCTTATATGACATGGCCAACATTCTTAGGTCATGATCATTGAATCTTATCAAACAAGCTAGGAAATTAGATTAGTTTGAAGAAAGAAATCATGTGGGGCAATCATTCTAGACGTTCAAGTTTGAGAAAGTTGAGAGATTTCATGTCATTAAGGATGAATTTTTTCCAATGTTTATATGGGTATTGGAGATATGAACGAGTGTTTGATAGCCGATATGTTAGTTGAATGTTCTCTTTCAGAGATGGCATCTTTTAAGTTAAGGGGGGTGGTGAGTAAATTAAAAAGGGAAATTCGAATATGGAAATAAATTGCTCCTTAAGAAATTTCTTGCATTGTTGCATGCATAGTCCTGGTGATGTATAGAGAAAGTCTGCATGCGTACGGGGAGCACTATTGTGATCCAAACTTATCATCACTACTATTAAAGATGTGATGTTCTTGAAATTTTTGTGATTGTCATTTTGGCTTGGTAACTAAATCTTTTGCTTAGATGAATATAACATGTCTACTTAATAGTAAATCAAGTTCCATGCTCGTGCAAATTCCATTGAGTAGGGTTTTTGTGTAGTTTTGATTTAACGTTTGCCTATACTGTCTGTAATGCTTTATTATTCACTCTTTTTGTCTGTATGTTGTGGGGATCTCTATATATAAGTATATAACTATGTTGTTTCATCGTCTGTTTATTTGTCAAAATATAACTTGAAAACATGGTCGAATGATTTTCACTTTCTTATGGGACATTCTTATTTAAAGCTTTGTCTTACCACTAATTGTTGAGATAATTCACATGCCACATGCCACATATTACATCAGATCGGTAGGGACCTCAAAACTTTAGCACATAGCAGTGACCTTTTTTTTGTCCTTGTCACTACTGTCTTGAAAATTGTGAAGGGATGATTGAAGCCTGGATCAGGTCATTGAACAAGTTCAGCTGCTTGTCTGTGACGTTCAGTGCCGCATGCTGACAAGCTCACTTAAGAGGATTTAGTGGCATTGGATCATACTTCATTGATGATTCAGAAAATGGGAGTAGCGAAGCTAGACGGTGTTAGACTGCAAATTTTTTTGGGTACTTCGGAGCACCAGTGGCCAAGGATAGGAATGGATAACTGGTGCGATGATTACCTTATGTGATTGGGATGGAAGGTCAATCAGTGCAGTTTATACATTGTAAACTGTTAAAGAAACCGTTCCCCACAGTTTCCTATTCTCCATGTGCATACAGCACCATAGCGAGTTAATTGAAAATGTGTACTTTTATTTTGACATTGATACACATTTTATTTGAGATAATAAAATATTTCATTTTAACCAGCTATTTCTGACGTTTTTGCAAGGAGTTGCTTTTCTACTTTTGTTCTTCATCTTATGCCTGTTTTCTTGGCACAATATGGTTTGAAGTTCTGCTTATGTTTTCTAGTCAGCATCTGTTATGCATATCTGCTTACTCATAGCTTATAAGGTTCACTTGTAATAATAAAAATTTGTGCTTATATCATCATCACGCCCTTAATTTGCAGAAGTTACAATAGCAACAATTCGGATTGTGAAGGCATGGCTTTTAATTCTAACACATTACTATGACTTCTATGGTTCATCTTTTTAAAGTAATTTACAACAGCTGTTGCGATCATAATTTAGAGAATGGTTGTGCACTTGCGGACAGTGAGCTTGTATGGTCTTGATTATCCATCGAATGAGTGAAATCGAGTCTTGTCTGGTTGATTGTAAAGCATCCAAGATTTTGGTTCTATGTGATGACTGATGGAAAACTAATTTAATAAATCTTTCTTTCATCACCAAGAATTATGCTGAATTTTGTTACTTTCTATAAAGAAAATTTTTATCATTACAGAGATCATATCACCATTATTTCACGAGTTCTCCTTAAGCATCAGCAGTTACTTTCTGCTATCATTTTCTAAGGCTCTTATTAGGATTTTCCTCTGGGAATTGCATATTTCAGACCATGGTTTTTTCATGAATCACCAAATGAAGTCGAGGCTCCAAAAATATAATATCAGTACATGCAAAAGTTGTATAAAAAGTAGATGTGAAGAGAGGATTATAGGAAAATTGGCTTCGTGGATATCACTTGAAGTTAATGTTTGTTTGGAACTTCTGCTTGTCATTTTACTTAAGATCCATACACGAAAACTAGTTCTTTCTCATTTCTGGTTGGGTATGGAAATAGAATAAACTTGTTTGTAGCAAGGTTGGTGTTTTGATCTTACAGATATAAGAAAAATCTTAGAAAACCCATGTCATGTTTATATTGCTTTTCTAATGGTTAAAGTCTTTTCTGGTGTTGGCTTGTCATACTTTTCCAACTGTCGTTCAGGTGTAGGACATGAATTAACAAATTTTTTGCTAATGTAATTTATGCTTTTATATTTTCCTACCTTGGGGTATTTATTTCTTCTTCTAGTAACATTGAGACCTCTTGGTTAAAAAATTGTTAGTTTCTTTGAATCATCTGTTAGCTGCACGGCAGGAATGCAGTTAATTTTATATTTTGTTTTGTGATGCTTGCCTGAATTCATAAGTTGTATTTCAAATGATTCTTGCAAAAATAAATAAGCATTGATTGATGCCACTTTTATTGTTGAGCAACATAGTAGTTGTCAACTTGGAAATCAAACATTTGTATGCGGGACCTACCTTATCTGTGAAATAGGAAATGAGGGTCCATTTGAGAGAAGAAACTTAGAAATTCTGTCTGATCATTCTAATCCTTGATGAATTGTAAAGTTCTCCATCTATTATGTCAGGTGGTGAATGGTTAACTTGCAGTTATGTTGGTTAGGATGGAAGCTTGTTGTGGTAGAATGGCTTTTATTGCAACCGTCGTGGCTTAAACAATTCAATTTATAGAGTTAAATGAATGTTCTGCTGCTGTATTTTCATGGATTCAGAAACTATGGCAGTAGTTGTGGAGTAAACTGATGAGTTGTTTATTCCTAATGTTCTGGTTCTGATGCTGTATTTTTGTGGGTTCATTAAGTTCTTTTGTAAACTTCCTTTTTATTTACCTTGGTTGCCTCTGGATGCTGCCTGATTCCCTAAATGAACTTTTTACGTTATTTGGCCAGAGGTCCCAAAGCCACTGCAGATTTAACTTTTTTTGGTCAAACTAAGTTTTAGCTTTCCCTCCCAGGTTTAGTGTGGACACGTTTTTCCCCAGGCCTCTATTTATCAAAACAATGTCTAGAAGAAATAGGCACCACTTGTATAGATATTCTGTGCTTGTACTTGAAAGCTGATAATTACTTTTTTGGGGTTATTTTGTGTGTTGAGATGTGAACTTTTAGTAATCTGCCTTTCCTTTCTGTTTCCATTACTGGAATCTTGTAAGATAGGCCACGTCACAAGAAATAATGTAGTCCTCCACATATCTGGTTACCATTCTGCTTCTGTCTTCCCTTGGTAACTTATTATGTAATCCTTATAATCTTCTGTCTTGCACTTAGAAGTGTTTTCAACAGCAAGATTCAATCAAGTTACTGACTTAACCTCACTGTGTTGTTATCTCATCTGAACTTATGTTGAAGTATGCAAAAATTGAATATGAAATTTCTGTAACATGCCAATCCATTTCAGAACTATGATACTCTTTTCCTTTGAAATGCTTTATTCCTCTGGAGTGGAAACTAATTGTTATATGTGTAACATCACAAGCAAGAAAGAAAGGACTATAGAGAGTACCCTTATGCATTTTTATTTTCAGAACAGCACTGCAAGAAAGGGTTTAGCCTATTCAAATTTTATAAGGACGTGCGTTTGCTCATAGGTCATCTTGGTTATTTTTCTAACCAAAATTAGATAGGAGGCAATACCCAAAAGGAATGATTATTTTTTGCCTCATGAGAAGTGTCATTAGCAAATAAAACGAGAGCTTAATAATAATTGAATGTTTTTTTAATATATTCTGTGATTTCATGAATATTAATGCAATATATGGTTTTTCTCTAAGTTCTAATTAATGAGTACTGTTGCTTCCGTCCATCATTTTTTGAATAAGAAACCTTCATCCTTCTTAAGGAAAATTTTCATACCTACTTAAAGGAAACATAGTTTATGTTAGTATTTATAAAATTCTGCTCTTGATGAAGGACCTTTTTGGATGGATATGTTACTTGGCATGTGACACATGGTTTGCTGTTAAGCATTGTGTAGCACAAAAGTAGACTTCGGAAACCATTGCTTTGTGTTGTCGGTTGCTGGGATTGTGGTTTTTGATTCTATGAGCATGATATCATAAAAAGTCATAATTGTTGGAAACTTCACTCTTTGAGTTGAACTGATCAGTTCCTTCTTATCTTAACTTGTTCTAGAATCCTTTCTGATGGAATTGTTGATTTTGAGCCTTGAGTGATCAACATAAATATGTTTTGCTGTCTGCAATGATTCATGCGTTACAAAATTAGAAACTATGTTTTTTTGATCTAAACACTTAATTATCTATAGCATTCTTCAATAGGAAATAATTATATTTTCCCTTACATCTAAGACTTTAATTATATGTTTAACTTTAATTTCTCCCCTCCTTGTCCTTTGTTATGGGACCTTCTGCAATTCTTCTTCTTTTCCCTTCCTGTGTGAGTTTTTCCTTCCTGGAAATCATTTTTGTGCACTGCAGTTAACTTTTCTTGTTGACATTACTTAGTAATAAGTTGAAATTAAAATTATTTTACTCTTCTGAATTTTTTTTATTACTTATTATTATTTTTTTTTGTCATCTACAGACATATATCAATTCTTGCCATTCACTTTCTTTATAGTTTTTCTTTTTCTTTCTCGAATTGTGCTAAAACTTTCCTGCAACTTTTGATTTTTACAGTCTGTATTCCCTCTTTCAAATCAATTGCTCTTCTGTTTGACAGTTTAGCAGCTATAGCAAGGAAGAGACCGGTTCATTATGGTAACATTCTATCTGCACTGCTGGAATTTATTCCGAGTTTTGAGATGTTAAAAGGGCGTCATGCTGCCAGCGTTCAGTATTCCATAAGATCTGCGCTTATGGGATTCCTTAGGTGTATGCATCCAGCTTTTGTAGAGGTGAAATGACTTGTGTGTATATATTTTTATATTTATCATGCCTGTGCAAACGATTATGTCCAGTCCTCTAGGTTTCTTCATGTTGACTTTTACTTGGTTGTACACTTGGGAATTGCAACATGACATTTTATCATTACATAAGGATCTGCTGTACTTGCTTCGCTTTTAGCTAATAGCTTTCGTTATGGCATGGAGCTTCAGAATAGAATGCTGCTCCATAATAGTATGTCTTGAAGTGCAAAATCTTGAGTTCCTTTTACCTTTTGTCAAGTTAGTGAGTGGCCCTTGATGTGGCATGAAATTTCTGTACATCTCTTGACTGTGGAACCTCTACAATTAGTGAAACTGACTCGAAATGTTTCATTTTTTTTCTCCATTTATTTCTATCCCTAGTTTTCTTTTTCCATCTGTCAAATAATTTTTACTACAAAGGGAAGTTGCTGGACGGATTTAGGGAAATTACGAATTTTCAATTTCATAATTTCTCATTATAAACTGAATGGATGTAAATATTGAAATTCTTGGGAAATGGCTATCTGCTCGTATTCACTTTTCTCTGACAGCTTGATTTTCTGTTGGTTCAGTCAAGAGACAGATTGCTAAAGGCTTTAAGAGCTATAAATGCTGGAGATGCTGCAGATCAAGTGATCAGGCAAGTGGACAAAATGGTGAAGGCCGCAGATCGAGCTTCACGTGATGTTTGGTTGGGCAAGGTAATTATAAACTAAGTGTTGATGTGATCACTATTCTTTTATTGCTATATATGTTTCTAACTGCTTCATTTTTCTTGTCTCAACATAAATATATCTGATAACAAGGATGATCAATCATCAAATCAGCTTAATGTATCAGTGGATCTAACAAGAAAAAGACCTAGGCCTCTAGATGATGAAGAACTTTCCAATGGTCGTGATGTGGTTTCCAAGCAAATTCGCTTTGGTCCTGATGTTCACCTAGTTTTTGCTGCTCAAAAAGATGGTTCTCTGCAGAATGCCATCTCTAATGGGACGCCCCCTGATATTCATGCTTTAGATGTTGAATTGACTCCGGCAGAGCAAATGATTGCAATGATTGGTGCCTTACTCGCTGAAGGGGAGCGAGGTGCAGAGTCGCTTGAAATTCTGATTTCAAATATTCATCCCGATTTATTGGCTGATATTGTCATAACCAACATGAAGAACTTGCCTAAAGCCTCCCCTCCTTTAACAAGGCATGGAGACTTACCTGTAACTCGTCAAGGAAGTAGTCATGTGCAGGTTCTGGCGTCGTCAGCCCCATCAAGTTCTGTTCAAACTCCAGTTGCCACTGCACAAGTTCCTTTCTCTTTGGCCATCTCAGCTGGTTCAACCTTTGCTGATTCTACTGTGAATAGTCTCCCTGTTGATTCTAAACGGGATCCAAGAAGGGTAAATTTAGCCAGTAGTGGATGTGCATTATTTAGGTGTCTCTATGACGTTATGTCTACCACTCTGCCTCTAAACTAATTAGTTTGTTTTACTCACTCATCCAGGATCCCCGTCGCCTTGATCCTCGCCGTGTTGGAGTATCTTCTGCTTCTAGTGTGGAGGAGACAACTTCAAATATTCCTGATGTTGATGGCTCCATATCTTTGGTAAAACCTGCTTCAGCTCCTGTTTCTGTGACAATTGAGAATCCCTCAGTACCTTTAATATCAAAAATGAAAGTTGAAGAAAAAACCGTAGAGATTCCAGTTGGGTTTGGAACAGACCAATCGACCCCCAAATCAAAATCTCCTGATGGAGCTGAGAAAGTTGACACTATATTAGAGGTTAACGACTCTCTGGATCCCACGCCTTCTGCTGTTGGAAAAGCGGATGAAGATTTAGTTGCAGTTAATTTGTTCGATGAGTCAGCAACAAAGAGGGATGATACATCATCCTCCACAGAGTACAGTCAGTATTCTCCATCAGTTACGAATGCAGCAGTATCTGAAGACACCTGTCAGGAATTGCCTCTGCTTCCACCATACGTTGACTTGACTCCAGAACAGCAAATAACTGTAAGAAATTTGGCTGCTGAAAAGATATTTGATTCATGCAAGAATTTAAATGGGGCAGAATGCCATCAGATACGCTTGGCAGTAATTGCTCGATTGGTTGCTCAGGTGGGGGCAATATCTGATTGTTTATTTATTATTTTTATGTTTTTCTTTCTATAACAAGACAGAAACTTTCATTAATTATACTGTACAATGAGGTAGGAGGAGTCGAAGTTCAGCCACATTGTAAATAAAGCAAATAACAGCTTTCCAACTAGCTAATAGTGTGAATATAAGTTTTTCGTCAAGGAAGCCAAGGAGGCTGAAAGTGTAATATACTCTGTTGTATATTTATTTTCATTTAATTTTCATTAGATTTGTCCTTCCTCCGTTTATTCTTCTCAAAGTATTCTTTATAGTGCTCAAGCATCTTGTTTTTCCCTTTCATTATCTGCCTCTGGATGTTTGCACTTTACAAAGTAAAGGCTAACAATTTAAGGGAAGGATCCATATACCTTATATTTGACCAACAGCCTTCATTTTAAGGTCTATGAAAAGGAAAATGCAAGGACAAGGGATCAATTTGTGCTGTGCCACATTTGCACATTGTGTTCTATAATTCACGGGGGGCCACAAAATCGAGTATCTAGTCAATGACAACTTTTGTATCTGTAACATATCTCTATCACTTTAGGCCACATAAATTTTCATCAAAGTTACTCTTAATCAACTTGGAGCAGAGTAATGATATAGATTTAACTTTGGTGATTTGAACTCAACAAATCTTACTCAAGAAGTGAATGAAATGAAGACTTAGATGTGTTACATGTGATCATGGAAGCAAATGTACATTTTTGCATATTTTCATGAATTATGTATCCCTTCACGATGGTAAAATTATCTCTTCATTTTCCATGCACCTCGCTCTCAGTGGAAAGGACATGTTGGTCATCTGCTTCATGTATAATAATCATCTCTGTCAAAATATTACTTTTGTACCTTGTATCGCTCCATTCAGTTACAGAAAGGAGTATACTACGGTTTTGAATTTTTTGCTTTTAATATGTGTTTGAAAGGCAGTTGAAATTGATCGCAGAGTCTTATCTACGTTGTCTTTCTTTTGGACTAGGGATTCACAGGTTTTCTTTATTGTCTGGAACTTCTGACATAATTTGTTGAAAATAGTATGGTTCACAGCAATAAAATATGTTGAATCTATGAGCTTTTGTTATCCCGAATTGGTAGATAACATGAATTTTGGTGATATTTCAGGAGTATGACCTGCAATATATGATAAATAACTATCTACATGTCTTTTTGAATTTATATCGGTTGAATCTAGCAATTATTGGAAATTACTAGAGAAATAATTTGTTTGGTACTCTTCTGGATTTCGATTGGAATTTCTTGATCATGTTAGTTGAGATGCTTCACATGTGTGTTTTCAAGTCATACGTATATTATTCCATGGTGATTTATGTTCTCTTATCTCTCTCTCGGTCCACTGGAGGTCCAAATGTTCTATGTGCTGCAACTGTACAATGGGATGATTGTTATTTCCATTGGGGGAAGTCTGGATACAAATTGGCCTGTCTATGTAATCTAACAGACTTGTTTAGTTGTACCTTCAATTCTACTGTATTTTGATATCTCGTGCATTTTTTTTTATGGAATATGCCATGCAATTAAATTTTTTCTTCTTTTCTTTTCTCATCATAGGTTGATGCTGATGATTATATTGTTGGAATGTTGGAAAAACAAGTTGCTCTTGATTACCAACAGCAAAAGGTATAATTTTCCTAAGTGCTATTCAGCTTGAAATGAGATTTCATGAAATTTATTGAAGGCATAATCTCGTTTTATCAGTCAATCTCAGCCTGTGGATACACTTGATGATAGGCATAGATGACAATCAATCCTTGAGACCCCTTAACCTATAGTCTGTTTATTTGAAAGTGCATGTGCTCCTTTTGAGAAAAGGCATGACCACATCAGAAAGGTTATTGATTTAGATGTGATAAAACTATGCAAGGGATTTGTAAAAGATTTCCATTCATTGACTTTCTCAATTGGTTGTTAACAGTATGTTTCAAGGTGCTCTACAATTTTATCAGGTGTCTGTATTTCCTTCCCTTTTCGACTGTTGATGGGTTTTTACATTGAAAAATTGGGCCAGATAGGGTGTTTAAGTTGTTTTCCTCTCTGTCAATATATATATATATATATATACATGCATATATATATATATATATATATATATCTCCCTTTCTTCATCTTTTTTTTATACATATACATCTTCATCCCTCTCTTCATCACAATTCACATTTTTTGGGCTGTTAGGGTTTCCCTTTTTTCTCTATGGCCTATATGTGAAAATTTTCGAGCATTATATTTGTAAGTTATTATTTGGAATCATAAAGATCATGTAGTTCATATATTGGTCGCATCACAATCTTCATTTTAATGTATATCTGAAAAGATATTTCAGGTTTATCATCGTTATAATTTTTCTTCTATGGTTGGTATCCTTAATAAATCTGATTGGTATGTGTACTCATGGTTTATCTTGAGCCTTTATTTAATTTCGACACATTGTTTCCAGGGGCATGAGCTTGCTTTGCATGTCTTATATCACCTGCATTCACTTGATATTCTGGATTCAGTTGAAAGTTCTTCTTCTGCTGTGTACGAAAAGTTTCTTCTAGTTGTGGTATGCCACTTTTCTCTCATTTCAGGTCTTTTGATCCCATTCCCTGAAACATCAATTTTGTTATGATTTGTGAGTGATATAGTTTCAATATTTAATTGTAGGCAAAATCGTTGCTGGATTCTTTTCCAGCTTCAGACAAGTCTTTTAGTAGACTTCTTGGTGAAGTTCCAGTATTGCCTGACTCTACGTTGGAACTATTACATAACCTTTGCTACTCTGATGTTACTGACAACCATGGGAAGGATACTCCTGATATTGAACGTGTCACTCAGGGCCTTGGCACTGTTTGGAATTTGATTGTGAAGCGTCCATATAGTCGGCAAGCTTGCTTAGATATTGCTCTCAAGGTAAAAACTCTTGCAGTTTGATTATTTTCATGTTTTCATTATTTGTGTCTCCTTTAAAAATGATGAACGACATTTACTGATAAGAAATGTAGATAGAGGTGCGTATTGATGCATTCTTTTGCAAATATTGTCTTTAATAGGAGGGGTGGTGATCACCAAACCGTTGAATTTACTGCCCTCTGGGTTTGGGAAATATGCAAGCTAGTTGAATCTATTAATTGAGACGTGGCAGAAAAACTCCATGCCAATTAATACTTTGAAAATTTAGAATTTGAAGAAACTTAGAAACTTCATCAATTTCTCAGGACGAAAGTGATCCTTAGTTTTGACATATAATTCAAAAGATAAACTTTTATGAATATGATGCTCGGGTAGTTAGCTATTATGCAATCTTTCAAGGGTTACTGTACTGTTCTAGGCAAACCTCTAGGTTGTGTTTATACCTCTACTTCTCTATAGTCAAGTGGTTATTAAAGCCTTAGCGGGTGATCTAGGTTGTTTTCCTCTTGGCAATAAAGGTTATCATCCATTGTCTCAGTGGTGGACCTTGACCCAAAATTTTGATACCATATATATTATTCAAAGAATTCTTAAATTTTGTACTGCTCGAGGCATAACACTATTTTAATGCTCTAGGAAGTTAAAATAAGCAAAGATCCAACGATTCCTTAATATGTTAACCTTTGAAAACACTATTGAATCTATGGGTGCGAAAGAGACAACTTAGCAAACTGAATCATGTTATTAGAAGGAAAAAGCAATTCTTGTAGTAGTAGTGAGCAAAAATGGGAGTACTCTGAATTATGAAAAAAGGATCATTGGAACAATACAATGGTCGTGTTGCTAGTTAAAATGGTGGAGTGCTGCAACTTACAACCCTCTTTTGTGTACTTCTTAGTTACTTCAGAAATACATTATTTTTTGTGAACTTCTTAGTTACTTGTTGCATTGAAGTCCGCCTCATCTGTAAAGTGAGATTTATTTATTTATTATTATTATTTTTTAATTTTACATGAATCATAAAGAAACTTGACATCTTTATGTAATTTTTTAAAACTATTTTTCTCTTAAAATTAATTTTCGCCCTCATGATTAGTGGTAACACTTGATAACCAGGAGTTGGAACCACCTTTTATTTATATATGTGTGAGTGTTTAGGTCAACTTACTTGCACGGTGTGCCTTGGGGATGGGGAACATTTGGTATAAAGCCTAGATGTGTATGCTTGTGTTCATTGTAAACATATCTAAGTCTTTTCTAGTCTTAAATTTATCCAAGTCTTACTCTATATTCTAATTTGATAGCAGTGTGCTATGCATTCGGAAGTTAAGATTCGAGCAACGGCTATTAGACTGGTAAGACAATGCAGCCTCTAGTCCTGCCAATGGATTCGTTTAATCTGTTGGCTGGGTTTCAATTGAAATAAATGATTATATTTATGATGTACTATAGTGATGATGTTTCATGAATATGTTGTTTTCATTGTCCATTAGGTGGCAAACAAACTCTACCGGTTAAGTTACATTTCAGATAGAATTGAGCAATATGCAACAAACTTGTTCCTGAATGCGGTAGACAACTTACAGACTGATGCAGAGCCTTCATCATGTGGATCCATTGAACAAAGAACAAGAGGAGAGGTCTGTTAGATTTGTTTCTTTCATTTCACCCTACGTCCAAATATTAAAAACAATCCCTTTGCCAAAATACAAAGGAGATTAGAATTGAACAGGGAATTCATTATTCATTATTTGAACCTTGGTCTTCATACTCTCATGAGGCATTACTGATCCAGTTTAAATTGACTGCGATTTTTGGAAACCTCTTCTAAATTTCTCCCCTATGCTAAGTCCCTTATGGGCAGGGGTCCAAATGAAGAAATTATTGTGTGTTGGTGTCTTCTTTTCCAGATTTCCTTTGTTACAATGAAGCCCTTTTTAATTTTTCAGGGCATAAGGGGATATACCGTTTGAGTTTGTGTATTAATTTACTAATGTTATCTTTTACCTTTGCTGCAAAAATTGTCTTCTAGGGTGAGAGCCAGGAAACAACCATTTGTGCTTCTCAAGTTTCAGATCCTGGAACCTCAGAAATCGATTCCATGAGAAGTTCACAACCTACAGTTCATGGCAGTTCAACCTTGTCATCTTCAGAAGCTGAAAGACACATTTCTCTTCTTTTTGCTCTATGCGTGAAGGTTCCTAATTTTCTCTATTTGTTTTAATGTTGATAATTGTGACATTGCCTCCCCAGATTAATTTGATACCATATAGTATTTTTTTCCTGCAGAAACCTCAACTGCTTCAGCTTGTATTTGATGCTTACGGACGGGCTCCTAGAGCAGTGAAAGAGGTCCTTTAATATGTCAATGCTTTAGTATTACAACTAATGCTTTTGATTCCCCATCTATGGAATATAGTTAATGCCTGTTTACTAAGTTTGTTACATTATCAATATGACAAATATACTTGCGACCAAGTTGACCTTTCACATTTTTTTTATAGGAAACTGAGAAAAATAGATTCATATCAAAAGAGCCCTACAGAGCTAAAATGGCCTGAAGGTGGAGGGTAGAGAGAACCCTCCCCTAAGGAGCTATAGAATTGAGCTTTCCAATCTTGTACCATAAAAAAAAAGGCTATAGTTACAAAAAACCTTCTTGTGGATTGATTCACATCAAGACTGTGGTTCAATCTATTTTAGCCTTATGTTGGCTTGCCAAACCTAGATCTTAGGCGGGGTTAAGTCAAGCTAGTCTTATAACAGACTATTAGAAAGTGAAGGATTTTGAGCCGATTAGCATGGTTTCTCGCTTGCATTTGGATAATGTTGTTTGGAGATGTCATTTCGCAACTAAGATATGTGCTGATTTTTTAAATATTTTGGAAAGAGTTTGGCTTGAGTAAAGACTATCATGGAGGAAGTCCTTCACTTGTCGTGTTGGGTGCTTTTTTTTTCTTCCTATTATTTAGAATATTTAGTTATAGGTAAATAGAAGAATCCTTGAGGGTACAGAGATTGGTTTGTGGAAGATATGGGTTTGATACATTTTTAACACCATAGTATCTCAAGTGTTAAGTCTTAATGGTTGAAACCTTTTCTGATAATTTTTTAGTTCTATTCCTGTTATTTTATCCTTGTACTTCTCTTCTTTGAAAATTGGGGTTTCCATTAAAAAGGATAAATGATTTAATACTTTTTGCTCCAAAATTGAACCGTTACAGCAACTGGTACTGAATTATGTCTGCATTCTGTTATTATTTGAAGCAGGCCGTTCATGAACATATCCCCAATCTTATTACGGCCCTAGGGTCATCTGATTCTGAATTGCTTAGAATAATATCAGATCCACCTCAAGGAAGTGAACATCTTTTAGCGTTGGTATGTCCTGTATTTCTGAAAACTGCTTTCGGTGAATGATAAGTAATTGGACTTTGAACAATTTTTTGATAGACTTTCTACTAATAGTTAGTTTATTGGCCAGGTCCTACAGGTACTAACTCAAGGGACAACACCTTCTTCTGATCTGATCGCAACTGTTCAACATTTATATGAAACTAAACTGAAGGTTGGAAAACTATTTATTTTGCTATTTTATCCACTATGAACTTTCTTTTTGATCCAGATTTCCTTTGTTCACTCCAGGACGTGACAATTCTCATTCCAATGTTGTCCTCGCTTTCCAAAAATGAGGTCTCTCTGTCTCTGCTGCATGTTTTGTATTCTTTTCCTTTATTTTAGAGAAGAATGTCTAAATAACATATGCTTGATGCTGGTCTCATTTATAGTGCTCAACAAGTAATCATAATGATGTAGGCGTTATAAGCCTTTATAACTCTTTGCCTTTCTTTCCAAACTGTTATGTTAGTTAGTTAACTAAAGTTGTTAGGTTACGGTTAATAAAAGAGCCGTTGGAGAGGCTATTTATAAAGCCTCTCGCCTCTGTCTTTAAGAGCAAGATATACTAGAATTACCTTTCTTATCGGCTTACATCACATAAGCATAATCTATATCTAGATGTGTAGAATATTAGGTCAACTGGTGGACCTATTGACATAACTCATGAAAACGTGCATTTGAATGACCACGTGAGTTGTGTTGTTTGTCGATTTGGCACAAGTTATTTGGTCGGATTTGACATTGGAACATCTATCAAATAAACTCAACATGCAACTTGACATACAATGGGAACTTGTTTTAAATGACTGCGTACAACTTAACACAACTTTATAGTTTTGATTCTTTGTATTTCAATAAAATGTTATTATATATCTGAAATCCATCGAAAATTTGTTAAGGGTGGTAAAGCTTATGCAAGAAATGCTTGTAATACCTCTTTTAGAAGTATTGGTAATTTCCAATGAAGAAGGTTTTTTACGACAATGTTACAGAAAGTTCACGGATTGAAGTGGAAGGTGTTCAAAAATTCATTAATTCATTGTGTTTGAAGTAGTCGTATAAGAATCTTAAAACAATGATTTAATTTGCCATTGTACAACCCTCTAATAATTGTATTCTTGTTATTGTCTCTAAGCTCAGCAACAAAATTTCATTAGACACCTCTCACTCTGACGGAAGTGTCAATAATAAATAGAGATATGATTTGCACATCTTCTAAACAGATCTTTGTTGAATTTTTCTTTCTTATTCATTCCGAGGTTTCAGGTTTTACCTGTTTTTCCACGGCTGGTTGATCTTCCATTGGAGAAGTTCCAGAGGGCGTTGGCTCACATATTACAGGTATCAAGAAAACTTCAAATGGTTGGTCATGTTATTGTCTTGCTACCACAAGTAAGAATTGAGTTAAACAGAGAAATCTTGTGTGCATATTTCTCTTAAGAATGGTGGCACATGGTGGGGCGATCTTACCATTATTCTTTTGAACATTCTTTTTTTAATAGACTTTTGAACATTTACTTTAATTGGAGTCCTGTTGATTTTTATTTATATTAATAGAATATGACCGACAGGTTTTTTTCATTCTTGTCAGGGTTCAGCATATACACGTCCAGCTTTAACACCTGTTGAAGTATTGATTGCCATCCACAATATAACTCCTGAAAAGGATGGCCTTGCATTAAAGAAGGTATGTTTGCTATCTTTTGGAGTTATATATTCATTAATCATAGAGTTTATTCAAATTATCATTTTAATCATAGAGTTTAAACGTTTTATTCTTTGAATAAAAAGAATGACATAGGGTATAGAATTGGTATAGATAGATGGGCCGGATGTGTCAACAGGTGTAATGTCCTTAGCATTCAGCCATGTATGCATAAAGAAAAGAATCAAATTGCACAACCGATGTGCTTAATACTCTTATCTTTGTGGCTTATTCAAGCAGTTCTTCTACCATGGATGCCTCCTTTCCTCCCATCATGGGTACCCTGGTCTCTGCTGGAGGCGACATCTCTTCTCAATGTTTTGGTCATCTTCCTTCTTCATCACTCTTTGTTAGAGAGTATCTCGGGATGGTTAGGGATTCTTTTGGTTTGAGGATATATATATATTTTTTTACGAGAAACAATTTCATTGATGATCTGAAATTACAAAAAGGGGGAAAGATCCCCATCCAAAGGAGTTACAACTAAATTCTCCAATCGGATACGAGAGAACAAGCTATAGTAGGGAAATAAATGGGTGCATTTACACCAAGTATAAACCAAAAAGACTAGCTTAAAAAAAAAACTGGCAGAGGAACGTTCCACATCGTTTAAGGTTCTTTGGTTTCATTCTTTCCACGTGAGCTAGGAAAGTCCGAACAAAATTCATCCAAAGATGTTCCTTTTCCTAGAGTCCTCTGGGGTATATTTGTAATTACTCTCATTTGATCAACTTTTTTGTGGTACTCTTTTGGCTTTTGTTTTTGTGTGGGGGGCTTAGCTTCCTCTCTCCCTTTGTGTTAAGACAACAGTTTTGTCTTTCATGGCAGTAGATAAGGCCTCGGCTTTTCCAAATTAATCTAGCCTCCTTTAATATTTTTCCTGCTCGATTAGTCTTCCAACAAAACTGCATAAACAAATTACACACTGTTAACAGACAAAAGAATGTACTGTTTCCTTGTAGGATTGAAACTGTACAACGATATTGAGGAGAATTACAATGGTTACTAAGCATTTTAGAGGCTTAGTTCTCTACTTCTCTTGCCTTTAAACCACTCTAACAAACTCTTTAGCTAATGACTAATATGCTCCTACTGTCCTTATCATTCCTGAAATCATGTTAAAACAATTGAAACGGCTACCAAATCGCATATCCTATATTGTTGATATTTTCATTTGTTGGGTAATGCATATCTGACTATCTAAACTCTAGCCCTTCGTAGGCTGCGGATATGGATTCCTCTTATGCCCTACATGCATTGTTTATTGCATCTGTTATTATACTTTTACACTTTTCTGTTTATTTATTATTATTATTATTATTTTTTTTTTTCTAGATAACGGATGCTTGTTCAGCTTGTTTTGAGCAACGTACAGTTTTCACTCAGCAGGTTTTAGCAAAAGCCTTGAGCCAGATGGTATGTTAATGAAGTCTAGGAAACTAATCACTTCTATTTTGTAATTCCGTAATGTAATAACGCTTCTGTTTTCAGGTTGAACAAACTCCACTCCCTCTTCTCTTCATGAGAACTGTAATTCAGGCGATCGATGCTTTTCCGACTTTGGTTAGTTCCGTTATCAACTAATTGGTGTTCTATGATATTAGGAAGTACTGTCATGGAGTTATATATAAGTTCTTTATGGACTGAGTTTTTGGTTGCCTATTGAGATTATGGTTTGTGGTACTAACTGAGGTGGAAAAGAGCAAATTTTTAGTTCATGTAGTCTGACAAAATGATTATGCTCAACATTGACTCTCGTACGTGCTCAATTACATTTTATTTATTTGGAAGGAAGTTATGGACCACTACTTAAATGCTTTCAGGATTTTGAATTTTGAGACTTTGACATTATTTAGCTATTGGAGATCATGTTCTTTACTCATGCTCCTTTATCTTTTGTTCCTAAATTATCTCTTATGCAGCTCTGTTTGAAATAAAATTAATTATTGAAATCCCAGGTTACTTATATGCAAGACCATTATTTCTTTTTCAGGTTGATTTTGTTATGGAGATACTTTCCAAACTTGTAAACAAACAGGTACATATGGTAACATCTTTTGTTTCTCAAATATAGTGAGTGAAAACTAAATAAAATATAAATGAAGTTATGCCATCTGAAAAATAAACAACTTCGGTTGTCGAATCTAATTTACCATACTGTCATGGTCCCAGCAAGATCACTGCCTTCTTACTGAACTTCAAATTTCAACATTTACCTTGTTTAACTCTCCATTTTGCTCAATTTGTCATTTATGGTTTTCTGCAAACATGAAACTCCACCATTTGATGTATAAATTCTCTTATCCTGAGTAAGAAAAATCCTTTCTTTCAGTCAGGAATAAACATATGAATCCTTCTGGAGTTTACTTCTGAGTCGAAATTGGTATTTTTTTTCTAATAAAGGGCTAGATCATGTGCATGTGACCGGCATGTGGAATTTTTTTTAATGAAGAATATACTGTTTGAAATGCAAGGTCTATATAGTACTTTAAATTTTTTTGGCATAAACTTTGCAATGAAATTAAGCTTGGGATTCATAGAATGAGACAGTTGTACTAATGTAAGATGGTAATCAAGCTTAGATATTATTGCTTTCGGAAATAACGATGCTGTTATTTCATCTTCGAATCCAGGTCTGGAGGATGCCAAAATTGTGGTTTGGTTTTCTGAAATGTGCATTTCAAACACAGCCTCATTCCTTCCGAGTTCTATTACAGGTATCATGATGTCCCCAGCTGAGCTGACATGGATATTTTTCCCTTGTTCTTGGTATTCTATATGGACCTAAGTATAATTTCTTTTTGTAGTTACCACCGCCACAACTTGAGAATGCTTTGAACAAATATGTTAACCTTAAAGGTCCTCTTGCTGCTTATGCCAGCCAGCCCACCACAAAATCTACTCTCTCTAGGTACTCTTTCTCGATCATACCTTCTTTTTGCTTGTTCAGTTCACCATGTTTTTTTTTTCTTTGATAAAAAACTGAGTTTTCATTTAGAGAAAATAAACGAATATTCAAAGGGCATACAAAAAAAGGAGCCTGACACAAGGGTACCGGCCTGTAAGAGGGGGCCAAATCCAAAAGAATAACACCTTACTGATACCTACGAAAATATTTCAAAAGGATTTAAATCTTTATTCTGTTCTGTTCACTATGTTGGCAAATATTCCCAGAACTCTCTCTGTCTCAACATTTTAATTAATATTGCAAAGGCTTCAGCAGCCGTGGGATGATACAGAGAAAATATAGGGAAAACTACAATTTCACTCTTGAGATATGAGATTTGTTTCTATATAAGCTTTTAATCTGATGATTTTATCCTTAAACTCTAGCAACTCAATAGATACCCCAAGACATGCTGTTATTTGGAGATTAGTTCAGAAGTCTTGTTTTAGTTAATTTGAAACACTTTGCGTTTTGGCAGACCAACGCTCGCAGTTCTGGGTCTTGAAAACGAAAGACATTTGTAGCAACCGCATTCTGTTCACCTTGTAAAGTTTGAACAAATATCATTGGTTCACATATCAACTCCGGAGTGGTAAAATAGCGAGCCTCGGGAACTTGGGAATCAACTAACCAGCTCTATGAAGTACAAAGGCGATTTATCCTCCGTCCATGGTCCCAGCCAGCTATATCAATCATCCTGTGGCTGTTTGATTGCTTTGACTATAATTTATGCTGACAATCACTTCAAAATCCTCGATTATCAGTCTGTGCTGTGGCATGTGAACCCGGAGATTGTGACCACAGATTACCATTCAAAAGAATCCAGTTTTCTACCTCACCTATAGCCATCCCCACAAAATGAGTGGGGAAGGAAATTCTGATTCTTGTAGGTAGGTGTACATATTTGCATTAAGGAGTTCCAAGGAATGATACGTTTTATCATTTGGCCTGTCCAATTCTTTGAAGATTTTGACGTTTTACTAATATTTGTCCAGTCTAGTCGTATTCAAATTTGTGGTACCGGGTGCTGCTCGGTAGAGTCCCTTCACTGTACTATATGGCCTTTTAGACTACTAAATTTATTTATTCCCACCCTCTCACTCAGTATGATTTCTAGCTTATTCTTTGGATGACGTTTTTCATTTCTTTTGCAGATTTGATTCCTTTGAATTGATATAATAAGATGCCTGAATCATTCACTCCATGCGCAGCACATTTTTTTTACCTAGAAAATCATTAGGTTGAATGCAGTCAACCAATTGTTCTCTGTATTTGTAACGTTATATTGTTAAAAAAAAAAGATTCCGAATGCAATAAATGAAACTAAAATGTTTGTTCCACGTAAAGTTTGAAATGTCGATGTCGATAGAAATGTCGAGATTTTGATTTTAGGGAAATGTCGATGTCGACGGATATTTGAGAAAAAGTCACGATAATTGTAAAAATTAATCAAAATTATTTTAATTAGTAAATAAAATTTTAATTGTATTTTAATTGATCATTCCTAACCAATGAGTACGAAAAAATCAGTCTCGATAAATGTCGGAACAAGATAACAAAGATCTATGTAAATAATTTTAATTAGTAAATTGAAGTTCAATATTGTTTAATTATGTTTTATTAATAATTGATAATTGATAATTTATAACCAAATATAGTGTTTAGTTGCATAATTGAATAAAATATGAAATATTGATATACGGACAATTACAAATACATGTAGTTTAAAAATTTTATAACTAAATTTGAAAATTTTATAACTAAATTTGAAAAAGAATGGAGAAAAATTAAACCACAGTAAAAATAGGTCAATAGTAAAAATTAAAATAAATAGATAAAATAATAATAATAATAATAATAATAATATATTACTATTATTATTATTAAATTAATAAAGAAACAAAAAACAAAAACAGGCGCATGTGGGTGGACGCACTCCCCTCCCGCCCTCACTTTGCTCAACCATCTAGTAGGGCCAGGCCTGTTCCGGCCATTGAGTATCGATATTTTGTAGATTTTATCGAAACCTCGGTATTTTCATGATATTTCAATGACATTTTAAACTCCATGAAAATTAGAAGAGTTGGAGAGTGTGTAACCTTAGATTTAAGGTTAAAAAAATTTGTCTATAATATTTCAAAAGGTCTATTTTAGTTCTTATATTTAAAAGAAAAATATATCTATTTTAATCTCTTTATTTCTTCAAATATTTATTTTGATCCCTATATTTTTAAAAGGAATTATTTTTGTCATTAAATTTTTTTTTATTTCATTTTTTTCCAATCAAATTTCGACATGACATTGCATCAAAGACCCGTTGTTTTGGACATTTAATGTTGCTATCGAGTCTGTAAGTCAGTGTCGATCGAATATCGTTCGTGCGAGCGGATTTGGGTGACTTTTTTTTTTTACAGAAAATTGAAGAAGATGTTGCAGACCCGAGGCGGAGCATCTCAACGTTGAGGAGGTTCATATGTTTTGGAAAAAGACACTGGACGTCAGACAATGTCTTCCGAACCCTCTCTCGTCTTCTTCGAATAAACAGTAGAAAGTAAACGCCTTTTTAATGGGAATATATATAGTATAGTCAGTGATGGAGATCGTTGGACTCATGCTTGACACAGTTGCGGCGAAGTTGTAATTTCGTATAGACATTTAACATTGTAAACAACTTCCGCCAAATTTGGGAATTGAAAGACATTGCTCCATTTTCAGGTAAGAATGATTAAAGGAAAAAAAAATGAATCTATTTTAATTTCATAGAATGTACATGTAGGTGAAATAGATTTTGAATGTTTGCCTTTAGCCTAAAAAGTTATTTTAGTAATGCTATTAATTTTTTATTTTTCATTTTTCATTTATCTTTAAATTTGTTTCGAAATATAAACATGGTAAGATAGCATTCAAATATATTTATAAAAATAAATAGGTTATACTACCGGTCAATATCCATCTTTCTAACATTTATCAACATCCATTTTTCTAATAATAACCCATGCAAATTTTTTGAAGCATATAATATATATTTATTTATTTTGTAATTATCATACATAAATAAAAACAGAAGATAAACACTAAGAAAAATAACCTCATTAGTTAAGGCACAAGATGAGCTCTCTGAAGAGGTAGAAACCAAATTGGATGTAAGAAGCGGGTGAGGAGGACATCAAAGAATGTAATTGAAAACTTCGATCAGATACATTGTAGATTTCGATGTCAAACCATCTGTTACATTGGTGTATGAATATCCATGGTGATAGAAATTATTTGTAAAATATATGCAATTAAGATTGCAAATATAATTTGGAAAATTAGAAGCCAAAATAGACGTTGAATAGTTGTCGCCCAAGAACAAGTTGAATAGTTGTCTGCCCAAGAACAATGCATCTTCTCCCGAGCTATATAAACTTCAGACCATTTCATCTTCCCCTCATCCTCCACGAGCTTAAAAACCTCAATGTCAAATCCTCAATGTCAAATGAGTCTCGTCCATAATAAACATATCGAGTGTCTTGCTAATTAACATTCGAACTTGTAATAATTCATCTTGAGACGACTCCAAGTAAGTCGTCTGAGTATACTTCATGTGATTTGGTACAATCACGTGCAACTTACCTTTAATGTCAATGTGGTCAAAATCTCATCAATACATCCAAGTCCACCGTGATAGGTCACTCCATAAACCAAGCCCTTATAAACAATAACATTTGAAAAAGCGGTGCAATCCTTTATCTTTTATTTCAACCCAATATTTAGCGCCGGGTTTAACTGAAGAGAATATTTTATAATCAAAGTGAATAGCAATGGCTGTATAGTCATTGGGGAATAAATCGGGATCTTTGGACATTATGGCTTTGAAAACTATGCGTTCGTCAGGCATAACATTATGGCTTTGAAAACTATGTGTTCGTCAGGCTTGAAGTATGAGGCCTCGAGGACTTCAGGAGTTAGCCAAGGTAGTTTAAGATCCTCTTCATCAGGATAGAGTTTGTCGCCATCAAGTGATGGGAATTTCAAAATTCGACCGGTAAAAGGATGGGTGAAATACACTTCAATGTACATCCAAATGAAGATCCACAACGTCTAAAAGTGCACCAATTTTGAGATCGTATAAACCTGGTTCCACTTCCGATTCATCTGTTTTTGGTGATTGATTGAGATGGACATGTGTTGGGAATAAATAGGAGATCGTCCCCAGTTCCACTTCCGGTTCATCGATGATTATTGGTACTTCAGATTGAGATGGAGATGGTGTTGGGAATAAACAGGAGGGGGAGTGGTTTGCTGTTTGGATCCAAAGGGAGATGCATCTGCATTTCAGCTACAGAAAGTCAGCATTTGCAAACAGATCCAAAATGTCGATAATCGGACGGCTGTGATTCTATATCCGATGACATGCTTCAACTGCGTTGAACCGAACCGGGGGACAGGCGAGTTTAATTTTCTTCTTCGATCGTTTGGTAGTGGAGAGTGGAGTGTTGGTGGAAGAATTTATATCACTGCATTCTACTTTTTTATTTTTCCTTTTTCCTTTTTCCTTTTCCCTTTTCCTCTGGAAAATCTACTCAACTCGGAACCGGATTCAGCTACGGCGTCGTTTCCGGTTTTTGTGGCCCAGCAGCGACTGCGCCATCATTTTTTTTTTGTTTAATTTATTCATTCAAATATAAGATTTATCCAAATTTACTGAATTTTCGTTGGATTTTTTTCTAGAATTATTAAAATAGGTGTTTATCAGCATATTGGTCCGGAATTTTTATTTTTTATTTTTAACGTGGAGATATCTTTCAATCTGTATCAGAGTTATTAATTACTTAATTTTTAAATAAAATAAAACAACCCATTCAAAAACAGAATATAAATAAAATAAAATAATAGCTCTACATAATCATCGAGGTTTAAGAAATTATATTTTTGTAACAATATAAAAACACCAGTATATTTAAGAATAAATTGTTAGTTAAATCAATCTGATCCAAAAATATTAAATCAGGGTTCTGTCTAGCAAGCCTTGTATTTTAAAAAAATTCTATTAAATTTTTGAAGTTTCAAAATTGTGTTTATTTAAGTCTCTATATCTTAACAACATTCTAATAAGTTCCTAAAAATTTATTTTTATGTCTAGTAAATCTATTACCATTAACTTTTTGTTTTAATGTGTCATCCACAGAAACCATCGCACCATCTTCTTCACCACCATCTCATCATCTAAAATCCGTCAAACTCTCACTTCTTGATCAGCTCTCCCCCTCCACATACACTTCTCTCGTCTTCTTCACCCTCGACGCAACCCACAACGACCTTCGGCTTTCTGATGACCTCAAAACCTCCTTCTCCAGAGCCCTAACAGAGTTCTACCTTCTCGCCGGAGCAGGCGAAAACAACACCGAAATCCTCGGCAATGGCGTCGGAGTCCTCTTTCAGACTGCAAGAGTTCACGGCGCCATGCCAGAGTTTCCGAAACAATCCAGCTTTGAATCGCTTAGTCGACTCATTCCTTGCCGGTCTGTGCGGTCATTGTCCTCGTACCAAGAGATAATTGTCCTCTCTTATATACCCATATCATTCCTTTCCGTAGCAAACTTTGTTTGCAATCACCTTACAAACCCAACAATTTGTGACATTTCGTCAAAAGCAAAGAGATGAATACATAGGGCTGACTTTTAGGGTAATTCAGGTGATTATGAATATATAAGCACCTTCTAAAGCAAAGAGATGAATACATAGGGGCTGACTTTTTAGGGTAATTCAGGTGATTATGAATATATAAGCACCTTCTAAAGTATTAAAAAATGGTGTGTGTTGAAACAGTGAGGGTAATAGGGAATAATAATGGTGCAAACGATCTTACAGCTTAGAAGAAAGTGGCCTTACTTGATTAGGCCCCATTGATTCGATCACCAACCGGTTTTACAACAAATACAGAGTTTAGATATACAATAGACCCTGCCCCACACTCTATTTGGAAGGTTTTGCTGTAACAATTGAAGATTGAGAAATTAAAAACTCTCTAAGCACTAAAAATCTACAACTATAAACGAAACTCATCTCTGTTAAAGAATATGCAAGAAAATTCTTACAAGTAAAAATGATAAACTTGTATTCCTTTGTGTTGAAAGCCAAGCTAGGCATGGAACTCTTCATCACCAACAGCGGCAATTAAAGCAATGATCCAATCGGGAGTCAAAAGCCACCAAAATTGAGATTTAGATCAAACTGCAATGAAAGAAAGCAAGGACTATGTCATTGTTACAGCAACTCTGTTTACTACTAACAAATGGTATAACTGAAATGAACTTCAAGTGCCCAAAAATTGAAGAAGCTGTAAGTATTAGAATCAGATAAAATATAGATTGTGTCTTTTCCTCCCTCGTTTTACATCTTTTATGGGGGAAAGCCTCAGCCTCTAGATTATAAGGAGGCTTCCCATTATCAGATTTCCTTAAATCAACACGTTTACCCAGGTTCACACCCTGAATTCTTTGAGTTTACAGATAAAGAACTTGCAAGAGCCTGGTTGCCTCAAGAATATAGTACCTGTCTCAAATTCTAAGCTTCAAACTGCAATGGCAAGGTTTGATCACTTAATTGGCAGGACGTAATCGAGATTCTTCTGAAACACCCAACCACTGGGATAAACAGAATTAGGAACTTCCAAATGAAGATGCCAATTCATTACTTTTGAACAGCCGGTAGGCACACCTTCCATTTGACTTTCATCTTCTACTACTTGCTCGATGAATGTAGTCTCCTGGCAAAAAAGAAAGGGAAAAAAGAGCGAAAAGCAAAGAAATTATAGCACTGCATGCATGTGAATGACAACTTCAAAAACTATGGAAACGGCACATAATAATACCTGGAAACCCTCTTTCACAGAGTCTAACTGTCGAATTGGTTTTGAAGTAGGGCGTCTCCATCTCTTCGGGTCCCAAAGGATGGTGCTGTTGAAAGCAAATCCAGACATATCAACATGAAATCTCCGGAGCCTCTTACTTTTCTCATTAGTGTGCCATCCAATTACTTGACTTCCATTGCACACAGGACCTTCCAAAATAGCTTTATTTTTGTTTTGTGCAAGCATCGCAACGGGCCAAGTGCCAAAGCGGCTGAAAGATGAGCATACTAAGATAAAGGAATCTTCAAAGTAAACAAAAATTAGAAATTCGGACCAAAAATCTTAGTCATGTAGAGAGAACACAAAATATGATTTTGGTTTGGAAGCAATAGCTTTGTTAAGAGAAACGGCTCTCTCCAGCTCAAACTATCAAATAAAAGAAATAAAAGTTGCATAGTCTAGCAGAAAGGAATTTAAAAGATGACAAAGCATTCCAAATCATTAACACCCCATCCCGGAAAATCAGCAATAGTAGAAGCCTGAACTGCGTTCCAAGAATGTAGCTTTTCCTCAAATTTTGAAAGCTTATGATTAAGTAATAGGACAGCAATATCTTAAACATTTCAAATGACAGCAACTGAAAGTGTGTACTGATGCAACGGGAAGGACCGGAAGGGCCATATAATAGAAACTTATATTATGAAATTAAGGTTCGAGGGACCCTAACATGGACTTCCAAGGAAAAGACATCACAGTAATAAGTGAGTGTATTGGTACAAAGTTCGATTCGTGAAAAGAAAGACCGAGTTAGGCTCTTGAAAAATTTGTAATTGGTACAACAACTCTCGTGGAAAAACCGCCAACAAAGTGATTGTTAATCGGTGTCACTTTCGCTCAACATTCCAGTCAATTTAAACGGAGCCAGAAATTATTGGGATGCCCACATAAATAAACAAAAATTAGTTGCGCAATCAAAGGTGTGTTACGTGCACTATTTTCTCAGCTATAAAACTGCCACGATAACAGGAAATGAAAGCGCACCAGATACCGAGAATACAAAGCAAAAAAATAAAATATACAAGCAAATGCAATAATAATAATGATGGAAATGGACAGATCAAGTAGTCCACAACTTTAAAAGCAACAGATAAAATTGACAACAAATGAGCAAACGATAGAAAGAAAAATGTTGGTAGGGCGAACATGATAGCCAAAGATGATCGAATTTTATGTCTATATTCAAGAAAAGAGTAACCCGTAAAATTATCAGAACGGGCTCAATTACCTAATTTTTCTCAGGCCATCAAACAACTCCAACGAATATATATTGTCATCATCCGCAAAGTAAACGATCCCATCAAGCTTATGATGTTCAATGTGTTGCAATGCTGCATTCCTCTGATGAACTCCCCTATCCTTCACGTCTGTCATGTTTTTATTGCAAATCAGATGCCTATACATAACCCCCGTTTTCCGCAATATCTCGGCAGTCTCCATTGACGCAGAATTCATCTCCACCACAATCCATAGCAGAGGAGGATCCACGAGCTTCAGCGTCTGGCCTAACCTATTCAAGAAATAGGCCTGAAGTGCACGATTATACGTGGGAGTCACTACAATTAACTGCCTCTTCGGCACCGAAGTGATGGTCGAATTCACTTCGGGAGGCGGCTTGACCAACAAATTGACTGAATCGACTACTGAAAACTCTCGCCGAACCTGACCACGACTATCTTTCTCAAACTGCGCGTTCACATGCGGCGGCTTGATCTCGAAGGAGAAATCATGGCTACGTATGTCGTCGGCATCATGGCCAAACGGCATCATGCCTAGCAAGAAGCCAAGCAAGAAGAACACGCAGCATCTAAAGAACGCTCTCCGCCAACTATTACCACCTTTCCGCGAAGGATGCCTTAGAAAGAAAGCTCCGGAGACAAATCTCCGGGCACCGACGGCAAATGATGAAAAAGGAGACGAGTACTTCGCATTGAGCTTCGAAGATGGCGAAGAGGTTGAAAACGGGATTCCGTTCGGATACACCCGATCGGGATACGCCGGCGACAGTGTCCTCCGAATCGACGCCATTAAGCAACCAAATCTCACTATCACTACATGAATCTATAACATTTTACTGAAAACTAAAGCTCCAAATTTCCAGTACAACGAAGCAATCGGAAGGAAACAGAAATTAATTCGAATCAATGAGAAATTAACGGAGGAAATTTGATGTAAGAAGAGACAGAGAAACTGAAATTGGCGCAATGAGAATCCAAAATGATAGCTAGTTGTCGGAGAGAGATTGGGTTTAGGTTTTAGCAGAAATTTTAGGAGACGAGTGTTTTGACGAAGCAATAGGGGGGCGGGAGCGGGCAGGGCTCGGGCAGGGGCAGGCGGCCAAGACCTAGCGGGAGTTTTTTCGGGCAGAGCTTCCGCCCGTCCGAGTACAGCTCCAGATAGGCAATGGTTTTGTTCATTAAAAGCTACGCGTTGTGGGCCATTGGATCATTAACACGTGGCCATCTTTGCCCTGATCTTAACTCTGTTTCCCAGAATTTCCAGCAACGCAATACCATGTGTAGCCAAATATTATAGAAAATAGACATGTGATTAAATAAATCCCATTAATATCAAATATATTTGTATTATTGTACCACTTCAATTTTTCTCTATTTTTAGTATTTCTTTCAAAATAATAAAATAGTTTTATTTCTGTGTCAAATAAATTCTCAAAATTTTCTTTAAGAGCTTGCCGTTTGAATAACTAAATTTTAGCTGGAAAAAATGAAACTAAAATTAAGGTTAACGATCTATCAGTTGATAATTATTTTAGATGTGAAATTATTTCTAGGAACATTATTTATTAGAGTTTTTTTTAACCAATTGGGAAAAAAAATCTTAAGAACAGATTAATAACTTGTTATTTTTTGAAATTATTGGGTGAAATTTTTTTTTTCTTTTTTTGAAATTATTGGACCAATTTGAAAGATGAAAATATTTATGTGAAGATTTTTATACGAAGGAAGTATTATAATTTGTTTTAGGAAATAAACAATAACTTACTAATACTCATTCCTCCGAAAAAAAAACTTACTAATTTTCAGTAGCTACCAAATTATAATTGGCAACAATTTTTAATGGTTGTTTATTATAAATCTATAATTTTTTTTTTTGAGTACCTAAATCTATAATTTATTGAAATATACTATTGATAACATATTGCAGTTGACTATTCACATAACTCTTAACGTAAATAGTGGTTATTTAATTAGTAAATTGAGCACAAATATTTAATGTTATATTTCATTAAAAAATTCGAAAACCACGAAACATAATTCAATAACTTATTGATTAAAATTCAATGAACTAATCGGTATCGTAAATACTGTAATATATTATGTAATCATGTCATTAAATAATGAGATTTTAAACAATATTCTTTTTATTATATCGATTCCTTTTCCAATTCTTTTATGTTCTTATGTATTAAAATTGTCAAATAAGTTACAGAAAAAATATATTTATAATAATTGTCAAATTTTATTATTCAAAATTGTCCTCCCGATCTAAACGTTGAAAATCATTAAATATAAAAATAAGCTGGTTTAAATTATTAAAAAAACAATAAAAACTTTGTTGGTTTAGACCCAACCTAGTCCTATGACGTTTGTATTTTTCACTGATGCACAATTTATCAATTGATTATCGAACAAGTTGTCATATTATGATTTTAAAATTTTATTAATTATTTACAAGTAACTCAAATTAGTATTCAATTACGATTGACCCTTGATTAATTAATTTATAGCCACACATTTGATTAATTACCTCATAACAACTAAAAATCTTAGCACACGATTTGAATTAATTGCTCTTATAGCAACCTAGTTATTTGACTTTTTACTTTATAAACTCGAATTATTTGACCTACTCCACTAGCAATAAAATTTGTGAAAATTTGCTCTTCTAATCTACATATGAACAATGTGTCAAAATAATACAGGTGGTTTCAATAAATTAATGTATGCACAATAATCGAGCATTTGAAAAAGGAATGTAAGTTTGGTAAGTTACTATTACTTGCCATAAATTAATTAAATGGGTAGTTGTCAATTAATTAGTAACAAGTTATTTATTGTAAATTTAAAAAGTGCTCAGTGAAAATGACAGCCAATTCAATTTTGTTAAAAAATATTTGAAGGAATTGTTTTTGCAATATTACAATTCAAATAATAATTAGAATATATGAATGGGTTATTGATGTTTGTTAGAGTTAAATTGGGTAGATTGAAAGTCTTTTGTTTTCTTTTTAAATAAATGTGTATATATTTTTATTTATTTTTCTATTTATGTAATTGTTTGAATGAGAGATCAATATATTTTGATAAAACAAAACTGAAATTGTCCGAAATGTCCTTTGGTTGTAGTTTCCATATGAATGGGCTATAGATCCAAAACTGTTGTCGGCCCAAGTCTGAGATCCACCTGATTGACCCATGTGCTAGAGCCCAAAAGTTTTAGGCCCATTTTAACAGACAGAGGACTATTTTATTTTTCTGTTGTTGCAAATTTGGTTACAATAAAAACTATTTCAATGAAGTATGATATGTAAAAGTCGATGCATTTTCTCAGAAGAATTGACAAAGGATATAATTTATATCATTATTAGTATTCGCATCTCGTTTAGTCTTCATTTTTGTAATTTATTATAGGGACATCATCCATGTTCTGATTTTTTTTTTTTTTTTTTGAGATAAATCCATGTTATGATTTTTCAAAATTAAGTTAACGGGAAAATATCAACACTACTGTTGCATAATTGACTCACATTTTTTATGGGATTGAATAGTCGGGAAAAACAAGTATAATACTAATTTAACTCATCACTTATTTAATTTTACTGTGTTATTTTTATTATCAATTAATATCAATTGTTTTTTTAGTAAAGCAGAATTCACAATTATTAAATATTATAATAATAAATTTTATTTATTTTAATTCAATGACGTTGAATAAAAATTATATTGATCTTTTTAATTGATGTACTTTTATTTTAATTATTTATTAAATATATACTCTCCATAAAAATATATTAGTATACTTTCTAGTTAGTGTATTTATAATTAGGTATAAATAACAAAGAGTTATTCTAAATTTTATTATATATCTAATTCTACTGTGATTCCTGACAATTTTAGTAAATAATATCAATAGGTTTATGATTCTAGTTTCAAAAAAATTATAGTAAATAATATTAAAAAAGTAATATTTTCATTCGGATTGATTTTTATTCTATTTCGGTTAACTAAACGAAGTCTAAGAATATTTTGATGATATTCGTGGAGTTCTGTTTAATATTTAATTTATTTGTCTGAATAAGCATCCAAAATAATTAGTCAAAGATTGAATTTTTTATGTGAAAAAATTGAACGTACCATGAAAGCAATCAAAGCTTGATTGTTATAAAGGCTTCTTTTCTAAAAGGTAACGCTAATGGATAGACTTGCAAGAAATTAGATAAGAAAAAGATAGGATGTGAGTTCTAAAATTAAATATCTATGTCATTATTTTAACTCTAAATCATTATTTTTTGCAGTAATTTAAATTGTGAATTCAAACCTAGTTTAAAGAGGGAGGTATTAGTTAGTAATATATTGATTAATTAAATTAGATAGTTCTCTATATCATATTAGGGTTATTTGTTACTTTTTAAATTATATATTTAATTGAAATATATCTATAACTAAGTAGGTCATCGAAATAAAAGAAAATGAAATTTAGATATAAAAAGAAAAAGAGATTCTCATATAAAGATATTGTCCTTTCTTGCCTTTTTTATGTGAATTATCCATGTATATATATATATATAGTACTCACCAAATACAACCTAAATCTAAACTAACATGGTTGATTAATTTCTGTTTTCGGATTAAAGACGAAAGGAATTGTATATATCTATCAAAAAGCTAAAGATAATAAAAAATTAAAGCGATGAATGGAATTTGTGAAAATGATTTACATTAGTGTTTGTTTAATTTTGGTATTTTTTTTTACTTGATTGTTATCTCTTAGCTAGTCATTAGAATTAATTAAAAAAATTATGAAAAGTAGTAACTAGGAAAAAAAAATTAGCTTCAATTGTAGTGTGGAAGATAAACTATCTACTTTTGAAATGGTAATAGGTGTATTATCTACTGATTTATGTTTTGATGGATGACTTGAAAATTTCTTTTAAAGAATGAGAATATTAAAAATTATATGTTTCATTTTCATGAAAATGAATACATAATTTATAAGTAAAAAAAGAAAATATTAGAATATAATAAAAAAACAATATGAAAAATATCAATTTGAACTCAATAACTTAAGGAAGTTGTCTCAAACTAAAATGTTATGAGTTTGATCTTTTACCCTACATGTATGCTAAAAATATCAGGGGAATTATATCATAAACAAGACCGAACAATTTCCATTTCTAAACTTTTTTTTTTTTTTTTTGGACCAAAGAGAAAAAGAGGAAAAAGAAAAAAACTTTACGAATTACAACCTTTTTCCCAAACACAAAAAAGAAAAAAAAAAAAAAAAAAGAGAGAATAAAGGATGATGTCAGAAATAATAACTAAGCCAAATTTGTTAACATTTATATTTTAATTTTAGCTGCCTTCTAGGTGGTCCTTTATTTGCTATCATTATCTAAAAAAGGAATTTTAAAATTATAGCTTTAAAAATATATTTCTTTTTAAAAAATAAAGGTAAGAATGAAGTTTTAAACTTTAAACCCATAAAGTATATTATTAATATCTTAACTAATTATACTATGTTATAAGTCAACAAATTTGGCAAAATTTCATTAGCACTTGGAAAATTACAAATTACATGTAGAAATTTGGTATTAATCAAACAAAATTATTTATTATAAAAAGAGAACAAAAAAATGAAGGCCTCATTTGGTGATGCTATAACTTAAAAAAAAATATCAACTTAATCAACCAACCATTCACTTGTTTTGTTTTATTTTATTTTTTTATCATTTTTATTGTTGTAAAATTTTAGAAACAATAAAACGAAATTATAAAAAATAAAAAACAGAAAATGAAATATCAAATAATGGATACAAAATATTATCACAAAGAATCCTAGGATTATCAATTACTTTGACGAGGCTTAACTCTAACTAAAGTCCATGAACAATAAACGCACCCATTATATTAAATAGGTTTAGAAACAACGTTTAAAAATAATCATTTTTAGGCATTTAATCATGCTTGAACGAGGGTAATACTAAATTGGATGACCAATTGGAAAGTCCCTTGCACTCATTTTTATGTAATTTTAATACGCAGTGGAAACCATTTATTACAATTTTATGACTAGTTAAATTAATATATGAGTGAAGGGTAATCCTAAAATTGAAAACGAAAAAAAAAAATGATCACTTATTAAGAGTACAGAGATCAAAAGAATGTTTGAAAAATGTTTGAAAAATATAGAGATTAAAATAAACAAAAATTTCAAAAATAAATAGAGCAAAATAAAAATCAAAATGACATGGACCAAAATAATATTTGAAACCTATTAGATAAAATATATTAATAACCAATCTCCATAGGCATACGTTGCATTCAAACTCATCTTTTCTTTTCCATAAAGCATTCATCTTTTTAAATAAGAAAGTTTATATTTCAAAGAAAAAAAAAGGTTCCTTTTACCAATGGAAGTGGAAGAACCACATCAAATGGTCTGGAGCCTTTAAAACCCATTTGGGTTCCAGTGGAGAAGTCCTAACAAAATAAAGCTGTTTGTTAATTCAATATATATATATTTTTTTTTTGAAGCAAAATGGTATCTTTGAAGTAATATTTTGGTACTTACCGATTAGGAAACAAGAATGTAAAATTAAAAAAAGAAAAAAAAGCTATCAAATTTATAATACCATTTATCATAAAGATGGATGCTAACTCGAGTAAGCAACTTTTTTTTTTTTTTTTTGGTGTTTATAGATATATATAAAGTGGTGGATAAAAAGCTAGAAAAGGCCATATGTCATTGGTGCAATTAATTTTGTGACGCAATATGCACTAAGTATATTTATATTATTAATTCTTTTTAAAAAAATTTGCTTGAAATTGTGGGATTCATTGTGACTTAAAGATGGACCTGTCCCCTACGATATAAATTCGCTTTAATAAAAAAAAAGGAATTGTTTTGGTGAAGGGATAAAACCCACCATCTAAGCCCCAAAAAGAAGCCTTGTTTTATCATTTGGGCATGTGGGCAAAAGTTGTGTGCTTGGTTTTAAAGAGACTCAAGTTTTGCGAAATCGGTGTGCCACGTAATTAAGAGAATTATTCTTTTTCGTTTTAAGAGAATAATTTTTATCCCTATTTGGATTGTTGGAATAATTAAGTCACAACATTACATCTCTAAATCCACTAGTTTAGTCACATAAATAAACTCACCTTATTTTGCTTTTGAAATTCTACCCAAAATAACTCATATCAATTAAATATATATATATATATATTTTTACTTAAAAACCACTATTAGGGTTTCTTTATTAAATATTTTCCACTCACTAGACCAATCTATGGTGATTATTAAAGCGGAATAAATTAAATCATCACTCAACCCAAAAACTTAAACTAATAGGTCTAGTAAATTTAATTCATATGTATGGATTATCTCAACTGTGGTTACCTATTCTTTTTTTAATGTTTTTGATGTTAATATAATCAAAGTTTAGCGTTGAGACGAATATTTAAATCTACATATCCTATATTGGTTAGTTGTACTCAAAAGAGAAAAAAAAAAGTTACATTCTTAATGTGTGTTTTTTTAGTATAACACTGTGGGGTGAGAATTCGTACTCTCAGTTTTATGGTTGAATACATACAGCTATCCATAATTTTCATAATTATATGATATCATTTATACCGAACTTATATGTTATGGATTTTTCTGGTTTCTTAATCGAATGGGATATTGTTGGCACTCGGAGCAGCTAAATAATTTTGTTGTCAATTTATCAAAAAGGTTTCGAAACATCACATTCACAAAGGAAGCGTTGGGAAAAAGAAGTTGCATTTTGTTGAAGTTTGGAGGAGTTTTTACGGTGAGATTACATTGATTTGATGGGGCTATGATTTTGGCGCTCCTTTTGAACAACAGCGACGGAGCACGCAAATGCATGGAGAAGGAGACCTACGGCAGCCTCGCCCCCTCCTCTCGCCTCTGCAAATGGCCAACCTAGAATAACGGTAACTAACTCCAAATCAAATCCATCACCAACGGTGGAGCTTTCTTCTTGATCTTCTTCTTCTTCAATTGGCCACAAAATAATTGCTATGGTCCAATTAAATACCTGTGGTCAAAAAGAGAGATATGGAAAAATGTTTCACCATCGGCGTCCCACGAACCATATCTTCAAATTAATAACTTCTTCTGTGGAGCCACCACATTTAATGCTCCCCAAATCATTGCTTTCCTTAGTGGTCAACGGAATTTAAATTAGAAAAATGCATTTGACGGGATCAACTAAGACATTGTGATATTGATCAAAAGATCAAATTTCAATTATATTGCCATTTTTGTGGTTTGGTTAAATCACAACAAATGTCTACAAACACAATTTTTTTATCTTACACATTTTATTTAGATGTGATAGAGGAAGTGATAATGAGTTGATGTGTGATAATTCAATTGAAAATATAAAAGGATTTGTATTTTCTTTTCTTTTTTGTGTTCAATGTAGGTGAGAATTTGAATGGTTGATCTTTTTTTTTTTTATTGAAGATACATATATTAACTAGTTGAGTTATTAATTTTTTGAGTAAAAAGAGAAACAAGACGTTGTGCATTGACTCTTGTTACAAAAATCCTAAAACTTCCATGCCCCTTTGCTTCACACAATATAATATCTATTTCCTTGAAAATCCACTTGATTTTATTTATCTTTATCCAACTTAAACTCTAATGTACAATCCGTCTAGAAAGTATAAACTTTTTTTTTTTTTTTTGCAAAGATAAATAAACAAATTATAAAATTGTTAACATTTAGTGGTGTAGAGATATTTTCTTTTGATAGAATTAAACAAATCCAATTTGGCTATAATAATAATAATTAGGTTAAAGTATTATTTTATTGTCCCGGTAGTTCCACCCTTGGTTTATTTTAGTCATTTGAAAAAGTTCATTTTGGTCTCTGTACTTTAAGCTTTGATTCATTTTAGTCTCTCTATTTTGAAAAGGTTCATTTTGATCTATACTTTTAAAAAGTGATCATTTTAGTCCCTATTTATAAAAATTTAAACAAATTTTACACATAACAGAATTTTGAGTGTAAAGTAATATTTACATTTTAAAAGATATACTGATTTTAGTGTCGTATTGAAATTGTGATGGAAAAAATGAGATTAAGAATAAAATTAAAAGATCGGACCAAAGTGGTCACATTTTTTAATGAAAAAAATTGAAAGTATATAAAGCAAAATAAATCAAAGCCGGAAGTAGAAGATATGAAAACTAGTATTTTAACCTAATAATTATTCTAAAATTATGGGACTAAATTAAAATTAAGCTGGCCAAATCCAATCTCTAGTCTAATAGATAATAAGGATTAGGAATATACCAAAATCATCTTTTTAGATTTGTCAGATCTTTTATGGCCGCAAGTTTTCTTACTACCATCATCATAAATTCATACTAGCATAATTAATATATTCTTTAGTACACCTTTTAAAAATACTTTAAAATAATAATGATAATATAGGTACAAATGACTAAATGAGATGTGAGAAATTTACAATTAATATATACATAAATTAAAAGAATGTCACATGGGAATAAAAAAGAAAAGCATTAGATTAATTGGATACAGCCAAAATATAAGAAGAAGAAGAATAAGTTGAGATTGTGATGTAGCAAAAGGGACCAGTTGATTAAGCAATTATATTTTGTGACAATTTTTGTCATGAAAATAATTTCAATAATTATTGAATTGGGAGTGCATGGTGAGTAGGACCTAATTTTGATTCTTTGATTTCTGTTTAACTTTACTGTCTTTCCTTTTATATGTGGATTTGATTCCTTCAGCTCTTGTCTTATTCTTGGACTTTTCTTTTCTTTATTGCTGCTTTTTCTCTCTTTGAAAAATCTTAATTCCACTTTTGATTACACTTGTTCAACCTAAAAAAGTTAATCATTTACTTAAGCTAGGGCTTAAACAAAGGTAAATGAATTAAATTATAACTGTGTGTCTTCTAATAATTGTAATAAAACTATACAAGCGATGATTAATCCATTGAATTTTTGCTCAATCAAAAACTTTTACCATCATGCCATGTGACTTTTAACTAACACTTTTTGTTTCTACCATTTTTAATTGGATTCTTCTTTTACCTTGGTAACTTTTTTATATATAGTCTTCATATTTTCTTACTCAATCCCGACCATCACAATGAGAAATAAGCTTCTTCTCTCTGATTTACAAAAATATTTGGTCACCCATTATTTAATCTCATTAAATTTAACACGAAATCGTTACAACTTTTAAATTAAAAAAACTAAATTGTTACACATTTATAATTACGTGGGATCAAATTGTAAAAGTTAGATTGTTATTTCAATCAAATTACATCCTTTTATATTCAAAGTAATCTCCAAATAAATTAAACTTTTTTTTGCCCTTTTCTTATAATTCCTACCCGTTAAGCACTTGTTTCTCCATTTGGCAGCATTTGTACTGGTGGAGATGCCAACCAGACATAAAGCAGTCAAAGCGAAGAACTCAAATCATGTTACTTTAGAAAAATAACACCAATTTAATTAAAAGATGGTGTGAGTGGGGAGAGCTATTATAATTTATAAGTATATTAATTAGAGTGATCAAGTCTAATTAATTGGACTTTTCTACGATCTCTTATTAAAGTTAATATTATGATTCACAATGAAAGAGTTCAAATCTTAGAGAAATTGAAAGGGAAAGCTTGACCGCTATAAACCATATACTTCAATGAAAATTGAAAGGACTACTATTTATGAAAGAAAAAAAAAAACAGACATGCATATCTTTTTGTTCGAATCATCATCACCATCAATATTAACTTCAATCACCTAGCACACGTTTTGATCTTTTCATTATCATGGCTCTTCAACTTAGTTCCGCCAACCTAATAAACATTTGTTGGTCCTTAATTTTTACCCCTTTAATAACTTTAAACCCTAACTTGTAATATATTATAATTGAAATTCAAGATCAAATGATTTGGCTTTTCATTTGATCTTTTAAATCTTCACGATGTCAATTTTAAGTATAGACACTCTATCAATAAATAAGGGAAAAAAGAAAGAAATATTTATTGGTTATAACTCGTTATTGAATTTTGAAAGTATTTGGATTTTCTTTTCTTTGGTCTTTGAGATTTAAAAAGAAAAAAACACCACTTTAATTATATATATTTTTTTGTTAGCCAATTAAAAATAAGTCGAAGAAAGTGTATTAGAATGCATGGAAGAGGGAGGGAGAGAGAGTGGGTTAGTTTCAGGCTTTTACGGCATTTCACACGTTCGATCTTGGGATTTGAAATGCCATCAGAATATGGAAACGGCACTCCATCTTCCTCCAAAATAGAGACAATTTTATTTTACCTTGCTTACCCCTCGCGACGTAACTATTATAAAAAGAATCTAAAATTTGAATGTTTTTTTGTTTTTTTATTTTATTTTTGGGGGGATTGAAATTTATGCACGTTGTGACAGGAAGTGAGCCACATCATAAAGATATTGTCAACGATGGCGGCTTTTATGTTTCCGTGCGTTACCGACTTCTTCCGATGTGGACCCCACATTATTCTCCGCCTTCACACTACACACGCTCTCATTCTCAATTTAGATCCTCAATTTCTCATTTCTCATCTATTATATTTTTACTCTTCTTCTACTTTCATTTGTCTCATTTTTTGTTAATTTTACTCGCTCTTGTTGTTCTCTTCCCATTAATTTCTATATTAAAAAGAGACATTTTGTTTAAATATTCACTAATTATGTGTACTTTATTTTAATGTCTTTCCCAAATGAAAAGATAAGAAAAAAGAATCTAGCTATATATGAAGACCCATTAAGGTTTTTTTTTTTTTTTTTTTCCTTTTGTATGTTTAGATTTTTATTTGATTATTAATATCGGGAAGTTGAAGTATAATTGAAATATCTTTATGAGATATATTATGTCTATTAAAAAAATTAAAAATTCTTGTGAGCAATTGATTAAAGTATATATCAAAAGATTTGAATTTTCATTTACTAGTTGAACAAAACACGAAAAAAAAGTCAAAAATTAAAGATTGAAAGTGGAACACTCTTTATTGGTTAGCAATTAGGATAAATTTATTTTCTTTAGTAATATTTTAATGGGCTAAGTGACACCTGTTTTATGGAACATTAGTTCTAAAGTCACTCAAAGGCAGAAGTTGGTCTAATAAATGAGTCAAACCACCAAGGAAATATATAATGCACTATGGTCGTGGAGCTGTGGATTTTTGAAAAAGAATTTGTATTATTTTTATTAATTAATCACTTTATATATATATACACACATAAGCGATTAATCATAATTCATTTGACAAAATATGCTACATGTCAAAAATTTAAAAAAGGTTTGATTAGTTAATTACTATTGATAAAGACAAATAATAAGCTAGTTCAATTAATTAATTCATAAGGATGAAGGTTTGAATTCCCTAACTCCATCTTGAAGTGTTAAACAACCTAAAAACAATGAAATATCTGTAGAATTTTTCTGTTAAAAAAAAAAAAAGGAAAAACCCTATGCTTTTGCAAAATTATTCACAAAGTTTGGTACAACTTAGTGTCATTAATTAATTGATAAGAAAAATATTATTTCACAAAAAAAATGATGATAAAAGACTTTTCAAACGAATGGATAAGATTCAATTTTAAAATCAGTGTTGTTTGCCCCAGAGTCATACTTAATAGCTGCCCTGCGCAAATTACATCAATTTTTTTCAAATAATAGAAAAAAAGAATATTGCACTTGACACAAGCTCAACAAAATAAAACGAAAAATTAGGGAAGCAAATAAACGATGTGGTGCGATAAGGATGTAGAAAAGTAGAGGAAAAAAGATATCTAACACTATAACCAAATATAGTGACGTGTCATGTTAGAAAAATAGTTAAAATATAATTTTGGTAGCTAACTTTAACTATATTCTTCTTGATTCTTAAACTTTTAGAATTTTGATTTGAAATATTCGTCATTTTCTATTAAATTTTATGCTTTTTTAGAGTAATATTATATATCATTTATAACTTTTTTTATAGCATAGTTTAATGGTGAAGATGTATGGTTAGATATCTAATATATGAATTAAATTTATCTAATCCATGAACTTAAACGTTTGGATTGAGTGGTGGTTTATTCATCCTTAAAATTCTAACACATATTGTTCTCCTCTTGAAGTTATTAGTTAACTTTCTATTTGTTGTACCAAAGTGATCAAAGATGATGAGATACATAAGAACTCTCAACAAAAGAAAAAAACATAATAGTCTCTTAACCATGTAACTTAACTATTTAATTAATAATTAAAGTTAGCCAAGTAAAACTTACCTAGTTTACTCAAGAGTAATTGACATATATCTCAAACCAAAAAGGTTATAAATTCGATTCCCACCCTTATATATTGTATTACAAAAAAACCTAGCTCATACTTATAATATATACCTTTAATGAGATAAGATATCTCCTATATCTAATTTAAAACTAACAATAAGATTAACAACAAAAAAAAAAAAAGAGAAGAAGATTAAGACAAAAAAACAAGTTGAGTAGTATTTAAGAACTTGGCCAAAATAGAAGAAAAAGTTAGAAAATTTAAACACTAAAATAAAAAATCATCTAAGTTAGGACCATAAATTTCAAGGTAGAAACGTTTTTAATAAAATTTTGAACGGGTTTGTTTATTTAACCCAATATTGAAAGAAATTCTAAAATGTCCTAAATAAATTTTATGCCTAATTAAGTCTCTACAACTAACTTAGTAATACCATCAAATAAATAAGTAAAACTATCTATAGAGATATTAAACATAAAATTTAATATTTGGAAAATAAATATAATATTCAAAGTTTAAAGACTTATTAATAACTTCGATGGAGTATTAAAATAAATTTTATAATTTAATCAACTGCCACTAAAGTCCCACATTGACCCAATAAAAAATGATTATGAATTTATAAGTGAGAGACAATATCTCCGGCGTGAGGTTTTTCAAATGAAATCAAAAGTAAGTATGTGAAAATTACGTCAAAGGTAACAATATCATCTGATAGAGATGCTGAGTAGCTCAGATGACGTGGAACCTGAGAAAAGTGCCACGTAAGGACGCTTAAACTTTACCCAAGTGGTAAGTTGAGGAAGCCTCGCTCCTCATTCCCTGTTGGGTGCTGTTAAATACAGAGTTTGTATCCAATTTCGTGGAAGCCACGGAGAGTGCAGAAGCATACAAAAGTTGTTCTAGAAAACATAACATTCACCCCAATCCACTTCTACCTTTTTGGTCGTTTTCCCTTCTTAATTCTTCTCCCTTCTAATCCCAATTACTATACCAAATTAATAACCTTTTTCACTCACTGGGCCACCGTTTTGGGCATTTCTCATGCTCTCACACACTTCAAAAATGCCTTAAAAAACTCTTGTTTTCTTCTTCCCACTCCAAGCAAAACTCCGGCGGAGAGACCCTCCCAACGACATGTCGTCTCTGCATTTTCTCTGCCTCCTCTCTCTCCTCACCTTACTCTCTGGAGTCAACTCCGACGAGCGTCAACTTCTGACCAAACTCAAATCCGCTCTCCAAAATCCATCCACCAACGTTTTCAACACCTGGGAATCGGAAATTTCCCTCTGCAATTTCACCGGAATCGCCTGTAATTCCGATGGCTTCGTCGCCGAAATCGACCTCTCCAGACAGAGATTGTCAGGGGTCGTTCCTTTTGATTCGATTTGTCAGCTGCAGTCATTGGAGAAGCTGGCTCTTGGGTTCAATTCCTTGCACGGTGAAGCCACGGAGGATCTGAACAATTGTGTGAAATTGAAGTACCTGGATCTGGGAAACAATTTCTTCTCCGGCTCCTTCCCCGACGTGCATTCTCTGAGCCAATTACAGTATCTGTATTTGAATACAAGTGGGTTTTCCGGGAAGTTCCCGTGGAAATCCGTCGGGAATTTGACCGGATTGGTTCAGCTCAGCCTTGGAGATAACGCTTTCGACAACACTTCGTTTCCGGTTGAGGTCACAAATCTGAAGAACCTCAATTGGCTTTACTTGTCCAACTGCAGCTTAACAGGGGAAATTCCAAGTCTATAGGTAATCTCACTCAACTTCGTAATTTGGAGTTTTCCGAGAATTATATAACGGGGACTATTCCGGCGGAGATTGGGAACCTTCGAAATCTATGGCAGTTGGAATTCTACGGCAATCAATTGACGGGAAAACTTCCGGTGGGATTAAGAAATCTAACCAGTCTTACGAATTTTGACGCTTCGATGAATCATCTTCAAGGGGATCTCTCGGAGCTGAGGTTTTTAAACGGCCTGGTTTCTCTGCAACTTTTTGACAACCAAATTTCCGGCCAGGTCCCGGCGGAGTTCGGTGAATTCAAGTCGCTGACGAATCTCTCCCTCTACAACAACAGGCTTACGGGTCCTCTTCCGCAATCGCTTGGTTCTTGGACGGCGTTCAATTATATCGATGTCTCTGAAAATCAATTGACGGGCACAATTCCTCCCGATATGTGCAAGCAGCGGACGATGCAGAAGCTACTCATTCTGCAGAACAATTTCTCCGGTGAGATTCCGGCGACCTACGCTAATTGCTCCACTTTGACCAGATTCAGAGTAAGCCAGAACTCGCTCACCGGCGTCGTTCCGTCCGGGATTTGGGGATTACCGAAAGTGAATATAATCGATCTCGCGTCGAATCAATTGGAAGGTTCGATTACTTCCGATATAGCGAAGGCGGTGGCTCTCTCGGAATTGTACGTCGGAAACAATCTTTTATCTGGACGGTTGCCATTGGAGATATCGCAAGCTAAATCTCTCGCTTCGGTCGACCTGAGAAATAATAATTTCTCCGACGAAATTCCGACGACGATTGGCGACCTGAAGGATCTAGATAGCCTCGAATTTCAGGGGAATAAATTCTCCGGTTCGATTCCAGAGACGATTGGCTCGTGTAGTTCCCTGAGTATCGTCAATCTCGCGGAGAATTTCTTCTCCGGCGAAATCCCTTCGTCTCTAGGGTTTCTTCCCGTTCTGAACTCTCTGAATCTCTCCAATAACGGCCTCTCCGGTGAAATCCCCTCAACTCTTTCACATCTGAAGCTAAGTCTCCTCGATCTTTCCAACAATCAATTAACCGGCGTGGTACCTTCATCGCTCTCGATCGGAGCTTACCAGGAAAGCTTCGCCGGAAACCCCGGCCTCTGCAGCGACGTCGATGGCTTCTTACGACGATGCTCACAGAGTTCCGGCGTGTCCAAGGACGTCCGTACACTCGTCATCTGTTTCGCCGTGGGTTTACTTCTTCTATGCGTGACGCTATGGTGCTTCGTAACATTGAAAAAGAGGCAAAAAGATCGAAACCGGTCGCTAAAAGAGGAATCGTGGGACCTGAAATCCTTCCACGTAATGAGCTTCACAGAGGACGAGATCCTGGATTCCATTAAAGACGAGAATCTAATCGGAAAAGGAGGTTCTGGCAGCGTTTACAAAGTTACAGTCGGAAACGGGAAAGATCTAGCGGTGAAGCATATTTGGAACACGGATCCGTACGAGAAACAGAGGAATCGGAGCACGTCGCCGATTCTGAAGAAACACCGGGCGAAATCGTCGGAATTCGAATCGGAGGTGAAGACTCTGAGTTCGATCCGGCACGTGAACGTGGTGAAGCTGTACTGCAGCATAACGAGCGAGGTTTCGAGCCTGCTGGTGTACGAATACATGCCCAACGGAAGCTTGTGGGACAGGCTTCACACCTCCAGAAAAATGGAGTTGGATTGGGAAACCAGATACGAAATCGCCGTCGGCGCCGCCATGGGATTGGAGTATCTGCACCACTGCTGCGACCGGCCGGTGATCCACCGGGACGTGAAATCCAGTAATATTCTCTTGGACGAGTTCCTCAAGCCCAGAATCGCCGACTTCGGCCTTGCCAAAATTCTCCACTCAACTGGCCTCAACGACACCTCCACTCATGTCATTGCAGGCACCCCGGGTTACATCGCTCCAGGTAACCTGCTCTTCGATTAAACATACCGTAACCCATCAAATCATTTACTTGGTTACATTGTGCTTAAGGATGTCAAACTTATGTTGATATGTTTTGATTTGAGTGCGTTAATTGATTTTTGAGGTTCACCCGTGCAGAGTACGGATACACTTACAAAGTTGACGAGAAGAGTGACGTGTACAGCTTTGGAGTGGTGTTAATGGAGTTGGTGAGTGGGAAAAAAGCGATAGACGCAGAGTTCGGGGAGAACAAGGATATCGTGGAATGGGTATCGAACAATTTGAAGAGCAGAGAAAGTGTATTAAGCTTGGTGGATTCAAGAATCCCAGATGCCTTCAAAGAAGATGTTATAAAAGTACTGAGAATTGCTATTTTGTGCACAGGCAGGTCCCCAACGGTGAGACCCACAATGAGGAGTGTAGTTCAAATGCTTGAAGAAGCCCGACCGTGTAAGCTGGTTGGGATTGTGATTAGCAAAGATGGTGGGGGTGTTAAAAAACAGTTATCTGTGGACATCAACAAGATTAGTCTCTAAATCATGCCCCACTAATTGTGTTTAGTTGCTTGGTGAAGCAGAGTTCAGTTTAAGTTAGGTAGAATGCAAGGAAGGAAGCTAAGATTTAAGTTTTCTCTTGTGTAGATTAAAATTGAAGGGTCCAATGGACTCTTTGTGTAAAGAGTTTTAAACAATTGAGCTATGAAAATTGACACTTATCATTGGATATTTCAAGTAAGATTTAAAACTTTTAAAATATCTATTTTGGCAAGTATCTGCAACGCTATAAATGTGTTCAAAAAATATTTCAAACAAGCTGACCAAAAGTTTGAGTTAAGAATAAGCCAATATGAGTTAATTTTTAATTATTTTTGACAAGTTGGGTCTTTGTTTTAGATTCAGACCATTTCAAAATAGATGCTTAATCCAAGTTTTTATGTTAGTTTTTAAGGATTTTTTGAAACGTGATTTGAGACTAATTTTTACAATTGATTGTAGGAGACACGAGGATTAATGACATCTGATTTTTACCATTTGATAGGTAGAGCATTTGAGATAAAAGTATAAGGGATGGATCGTAAAAGGATGGAATATATGGAATTTACACTTTTGTTATGAAACAAACTATGGTATCGATCACCTAAATTACAAAACTATCATTTTGTATATACACATTAATATTAATTGATTTTTAAATTCCAGAATTCATTTGGAAGGTTATATTTTGAATCCCAATCATTCTTTCCAAAAGATTTGCTAAAATACCAAAAAATCAAAAAATATCCCCAAATCTGTCAAATTTGAAAACCTGAAAAAATATCTCCAAATTCCCCAAATTCGAAAATAGTGATGGTTCGTGTCTTCTTCTCCGTTTGTCGGGATTATTCTTCCAACTGCTTGCGCCTTCTCCGATGATCACCTCGATTTCGTCTGCTCCTCCATTCGTCTGCTTCGTCTGTCTCAGAGGCTTCGCATCCGTCGCAGAGTTGTCCGTTTATATCCGCTCCTTCGTCTCCAGTCCCCACTTCCGTTTTTCTCCGTCGCTGAAGCAGGTCGTCTCCATTTATCCCGATCGAAAAGTTTGCATTGCAATATATCCTAATATTTCCTAAGGTTGAAAACCTTGTTTTTTTGTACTGTTAAACCATTTTCTTGTACTTTTTTTTTTTGTATATATTCCAATATATCCTGATGTTCATTCCATACCCAAGTAGTATCCAATAGTTGTATATATAGGGTTATATGGGAATATAGTGAGTTTGATCTTAGCATACAAAGCACCATAATAAATTTGTGCATTTCCCTTTTTATGTGTATGTGTAGGGATATATAGGGATATATCTTATAATGGTTGTCTTGCTCTCTTTATCTTTTTGTGTATAGAGATATATTGGGATATATGGGGAAAAAGTACTCGAGCGGAGAGGAACCTGTTGAATCAAATCTGAAATGCGTCCGGGGTGGCTTCCAAAAACAGATGGGAATTTACACATGAAAAGAGATGAAATTGGATACCATTAATAATAATGGTAAATCATGAGAATAAATCTTTTTTTAATGGGTGAATCAAGTTAGTGTTGAAATTTTGTATGGAGCTCACAATAATTAAAGGGATATGATTCAAATCTTTTAAATTTCCAAAAAAAAAAAATAACTATAATAAAAGTAAATATAATAAATAAGTGTAAAATCGATATTATAAAAAAATCCTACATGAAAAGTGTAAAATTTGAAAATTTTAGACATTTGTAGCCACTGGCGAGGAAAGCTCGAAGCTTTTTTTCCCCGTTGTACTAAAATTCGATTCATGAGAGCTCGACGTTTGAAATGTGAAAATTGAAAACTCTTTGAGATCACTCCACCCTCTAGACAATGGCTTTCAAACCAAGATCAAATGATTTTCTTTTTCTTTCAAGGCAGCTATTGGTTCCTTACCTGTTATTCTAACATCTTGTATGATTGTAGGGATGACTTTGCCTCCCCGGAAGAAAAAGCGTTTCAATTAGTTCCAAGAAAGCATGCATTCACATCAACGAATCTCGATTTTTTAGTGGTTTGGTCAGGTGAGAGGGTGTCGACTAGGTGGACTCATAGTATCTCTCTAGATTTGATAAAATCGAGCTTCTCGTTGTCAAATAAAAAATGGGGGTTTAAGAAGAATAGTTCAGTTGTCAAAATCATTAAATATTGATGTAGACGATCCCAATCAAACTATCTCTATTTTCTAATTTCCAAAATTAAATAATTGAATGAAAATCAGGTAACTTCGAATTAAAGGAAGGTCCCATCAAAACTTATTTTATGCAACTTCAGCTAATGTTGTTCTAAGCCTCAAGAACAAAAAAAAAAAAAAAAAAACAGTCCAAACAAGCATAGTTTCATGATAATCAAGAGGTTAATCCACCCCAAACATGTTTTACTAAAAAAAAAAAGAAATTGAAAAGTAAAGATGACGTGGAAACAGAAGATGGAAAAAAGGAAAAACGAAGTGAGTTGCAGATCATCGTTCACTGTTGCCGACACAAGCTGGTCCAAAATTCAAATGCAATAGGCAGTAACAATTTTCAAAAATAGGACAGAAAAATGAAGGAAACTAAATATTTTTCCAAATTTTAAAATATTAAAAAATTATCAAAATTTTATTAATAATTACTATATAATACTTATTCATAAACACCAAAAATTAAAAATAAACATTCCACGAGGGAATAAACTTATTGGTGTCAGAATTTTATGTCATTGAATAGGCAATTATATGTGTGTCCTAATTTGGAAATGTTATTTGTTATTGGTTTAGAAAGGGTTTGTTTCATTTTCATTAAATGAGGAAAAATACCTTTACCCAAATGGAACCCACGAATTCATGTCCAACAAGGTCAATGTATCCCTATCCTATGCTCCATCAATATTCAGAAGCTGAATCGCTATTAACTTAATTGGTTACGACAATATCTCTAATTAAAGGTTTGTAAGTTCGAATTTCTACCTTATATGTTGTATTAAAAAGAAATATGTGTATATCTGAAGTTGAATTGCCAACATGAGCTTAGCTGGTTAAAGCATCTTTCTTCTTTTTTAGATCTCAAATTAATTAGACATTTTTTTAAAAATTCCTGGATCTATTAGACACAAATTTAAAAGGTTAAGGTTCTAAATTTTGTGTCTAATAGATGTGTGAGTTTTTTAAAAATAATGAGTGAGTGAGACCTATAAATTCACTTTTCAAAGTTTAAAAAACTATTAGGCACAATACTAAAGTTGAGAGATTAAATTGTGTACTTCAATGTAATGTATAATTTTTTTTTTTAAAGTTCAACATGTGAGTATGAGGAATCAAACTCGTAACCTTTTGGTTGGAGATATATGTCAATTATCATTGAACTATGTTCATTTTGACAATATAAAATATAATTAATTTATGGTAATATAGAAAATATGAATTGAGAGGCTAATATTGTGGTTGAACCCTTTTATTCATGTGAGATGAATGTTTGCATTTATATTTTTAATCAGTTTTCACAAAAATTAACTACATAAATGAAAAAAATGATAGATTAAGCGTATTTAAAAAAAACATTTCTAAATTAGATAGAAATTTTAGAAATAAGAAAAAAACAATGATTTTTTTTATAATTTAGAATTTCTTAGAACAAGAAACAAAAATTTATTACCGAGCACGCTTCTTTCTTCTTATTTAATAAAAGAAAGAAAAGATAAATAATTATCAAATGCATTATTATTTTTATTTATTAAAAATATAAAATAAAAGCTAAAAAAACAAAATAGAAAAACGAGAGACGAGAGACGAAAAATGCATGCAAACATTACCAAACAAACCAATAGTTTGTAATACAGGGAAATTGTTGTAACATATATAATGGTATAAAAGTAGGAGAAAGAGGCATCTGAGCCAACTTGAACATAATTCAACAGATTTTGATATTTACAGCCATAAAAAAACGTGAGTTTCTCCCACTTGCAAATATTATATTAAAAAAAAAGGAGGGAAAAAGAAGCATGTGCAGAACGTGTAAGAAGAGCAAGTTTGGGCTTAATTTGTACCCACCACAACCTTTCCTCACACCCAAACAAAACCATGCCTGTACGGGCTCTACGTTTCATTAAATATAAATGTTTTCGTTCTAAAATATATTCGTGTGTTTTCTCTCTCATAAATTTTCATAATGTTATGGTTTCACTCGTCAAAACGAGCATAACTTGATCTCCACACATGTTACACTTAAAAAAAATTATCATGTCATTCTAATCAGTAACCATTTCGTTTATTTGATTTTCAATTTTTAAAATTAAATTTATAAATACTATTTTCACTCATTTATTTGTTTGTTTTGTTACCTATTTTATTTTAAAATTTTCAAAATCTAACTAAAAGATTTGAAAACTGAAAAAAGAAAATGTAGTTCCTATTTCTGAATATTTAACTACAAATCCACATATATATATATATATATATTTTAAATGGTGAAGAAATACTAAAAAGAATTATGAGGAAACAAATATTGCTTTTTAAAACAGAAAACGGAATATTCTGGGGCCTTAAACCAGAGGACGTATAAGTGAAAAAAAAAAAAGTTGGCCCAATCCAACCAGAACCTGTAACGAGTGAATTAATCGGCCCATATTGTATCCAGCCCATTTCAATTTATCGGCCGTGATTTAATTGATACTATATTATGGGTCCAAAACGCCACTTGGGTAATTTCCGTCGAAGTTCGCGGCCTGACTAATTTCCAATGACAAAGTTCATTTTTTATAAGAATAATAACTAAATAAATATTCTTTAATTAACCTTAATGTTCATTTTTATTTTTTGAGTTCAACAAATTTGGGGATGAAAATATTGAACCATCAATCCGAAGAATAATAATAGATATCTTATACGCTTGAGCTATACTCAGATTGATAAATAAATATTTATATATCCATAGTAGTAAAATAAACTAACGATCCTTCTCTTTCATAAATTTCCACCAAAATTTTCTTTGGTAGAGTTGTTCATTTGTTCACTATTTACTATTTTCTTTTCCAAAACAAATTGTGATCTATCTGTAAAACTCAACTGCTTGATCACATTGGGTGAGATAATTGTTGTTAATTATATCTTTTCACACTTTTGTATCAATCTTGTACTTCGTCTATCTGGTGTACTATTCTATACACCAAATTGCTAAAACGACTAAGTAACTATTCTTGTTTAGTATTCAAGAATTTGACTACAACATTACATCGCCTCGTGACTCCAAGTATTTTATCTACACGTCAATATTTGAGGCATGACTTCAAAACTATCTGGTGAGAACATAAGTGCATGTATATATCTACAAATCTTCACTATTTTGTGATCAATATCATCACTTTAAACTTAAGCATGTATAGTTTTGCTTTTAAACTTAGTTAGAAGTTATAGTTACGATCTAGTTCTATTTCGCCATGTAATTAATTGCTTAATGATTGGTCCGTTAATAAAAAAAGTTATGAAATTATCTCGATAGGAAAGATTATACCAATAGACCTCAGACCCTTTTTTCCCCTCTTTTTTTTCTGTTCTTTTTTTTTTTTTTTTGGTTTTATAAGATAGAGTATTAATATAAGCATAAATGGAAACTACAAAGACATCCAATTATTTTTAAAATAAATGCATAAATAAGGAGTTCCTAATAATGTATGAAAGGAGAGGTGGCCAAATCCATCAATGGTAAATATAATGATGATGCGAACCTCTTATCCTAAAGGATTATTTTTTAGGGGAAGAAAAAAGGAACAAAGGGAAAGAATTTGACTTTAGGAAAGAATGTATCATATATTGATATTTAGTTGCAGAAACAAAATATAAGATATTAACAAATTAACCAATTAAGAATAATTGGAATAATGTCTGCTGCTTTACTTTATATAATGCGCTGAGACGCGGCCTTGCAGTCGCCGCATCCACCCTCCACTTGTCCACTCTCACTCTAACTCTCTTCCCTTCACAAAACTATTATTCGGATAAAGAAAAATAATAATATTCTACTATACTGCACCCAACCAAGTGTCATGCTCCATTTATTTACATTATAATTTTATTATTATAAATAATTTTTTAATGTTGGTGAACTCCACGTCATTTTAATATGATGTTGATGTGACATACAGGAATAGAAAGAGTATTCATTACTCTTCTATAATACTAGAACTCAATTTGCAACGTATGTCGAGTCACATATATATTCGTGTATATGTAGAATTGGTGTATTGATTAGGAATAGTTAAGTTTGACCATTGACTTCGTCACGTGATTTTATATGTTTGTAAGTATTTTACTAATAAAAGGATCAACAATTGTCATCTTGTACACATAGAAATCAAAAAGTATGAGACTAAAACAAACGTGGATCAAAATAAATTAAAAGCTAAAGTGTAGGGACTAAAATTAGTATTTAAATCTATTAAAAACATGTCAAACTGCACACCTTAATTCATTAACTATTTTAACAGAGCATAGGGATTCGTTAAATAAGGTCTCATCAAGTGTATTTTAACAACTATCACTTTACCTCTATAAAAAAAAATTAGAATTTCAAATTCTCTCTTTTTTTTTTTTTTGAGTAACCAAATTCTCTCGCTCTTGTGCAACTTACAAACGTTCACATCATTTTAAATTTGTGATATTGTTATATGATATTATATATATATATATATATATATATATATATATATATTTTGTATAGAAAATGAAAGAACACATAATGGCTTTAGCCTCGGTCCATAATTACAAGGACAATACTCCCCTAAAACCTTAGCCTAAATACTCGAATTTGCCTATTTTTAAGTCTTAATTTCATAGTATATTATATGTATAAACAAGTCTTATTTTTTATATTTTTAAAAGTATCCATTTACTCACAAATTTATTATTTTATTTTTAACCAAATTTCAGAAACAAAAACACTAAGGTAATATTGGATAACCATTTCATTTTTAATTTTTTGTTTTGAAAAATTAGGCTGGTTTTTGTATAATTTCATTAGTAAGTTTCTCACCTCTTGAAAACATATTTAAATTCTTAGACAAATTATTAGAAAAGAGAGAATTTCTTTTTTTATTTTGAAATTTGACTCAAATTTTAAAAATGTTTATAAAAACTATATAACAACGCAAAGGAACGCATACATAAAAATAGTGGTTTTAAGCTTAATTTTTAAAAATAGAAAATGAAATCATTTTTTTAAAGTCATTCTAAAAATGAACAAGATACAAAGTCTAAAAATTTTATTTAGAAAAAGTAAAAATAGAGGCCGATGTACCCATAAAATGACCACTATTTCAATCATAGGTAGCTAGCACGAAAAATAAAGTACAATAATAAATTTAAAAGAAAAAATAAAGAAAGAAAACCAACTCATGAGGATAAGAACATTTCTAGAAAATAGAAACCCTGTGTATTAGTTCTTGGAGAAAATAGTGATTTCCAACCCCGAAATATAAAATATTTAAATACCATCCAATGAAAAATAGGCAAGTAGAAATAGGAAAGAAAGCAGTGGAAATTGAAAATTAATTAAGAAAAAAAAAAACAGAATTTGAGAGAATTGGGTGGTAGCTAAAAAAATGAGATTCCAAAATGGAAGCTCACTTTTTAGGCTTTTTAGGAGTGGGCATCTTTTGCTTTGCATTTCATGGACAACTCCAACTCCAACCCAACCCCAGATTCTTTTGTAGGTCCCACTTTTGCCTACGTGGACACCCCTTTTTATTTTATTTCTTTCTACATCACCACAATTAAAATATTATAGTAAAAATAACATTTAGTGGGTAATCATCGTTTCTAATTTAATGCAAAGTGCTAAAATGAGTATACACTAGAAAAATATTTGGCATTTGGATAGGTGTGGATATCTTCCACTCCGTCCCACTCAGTTATTTCTTCCTTTTACGTGAAGAGCTGCAAATCTTCGTGACTTTGAATTTAGTTTTTGGACTTCAACTCTATTTGAGTCATAGTTCCAATTCTTCTTGGTGGTTTCAGATTTAGTATCGTTCAATCTCGATCTTAGTCTATGACGGATCTAATTTGACTAAACTACTTCGATCAAACGGCTTATGCACCGGTGTTATTTGAATTTGTCATTTTTTGGTCTTTCGATTTCAATTTAGGGACACATTAATTTGTAATTTATTCCAAATATATAGTTTCATCCCATTTCAAAATAATGAGTGGCAATTTATGACTAACTAAAATGTATGCTTCTACTCCTCTAGTGGGATATCTCACTCTTTTTCCCCTAGAGATACAATTATTATTACTTTCTATAAATACTATATGTACACCCAATTGAAATATCTATTTCTTTTAACTTTTGGTATAATTGAAATGTGATTGCATTGTTCCTCTCATTTTAGTTAGTTTGCATTTTATCTCATTCAAATACGATACCATATTCTTTTTTTTTTCTTTTTTCAATTAACGTTTATTAGTGAAAAGAAAAGAAGTTTATTTGAGAGTTAAAGAAGAATTATCATATCAACAAGCATCTTATTCTTGTTTTATCTTTGTATTAAAATAGATAAAACCAATCAATTAAGAATTATAGTGCATTAATTTTAGTTCAGTGCTGGTGGGGCCTTTTGTCGTTCCTGCCTTTGCTTCCTCTGTGAAGACATGAGTAATTTTGTTATTTTTCGCACAGGTGATTTTATAATAAATAATATAGTATAATTAAAGAATTATAAACATGATAAATTCTACTGAATGAAAAAAATAATTAATGAATAAATTAGGACTAAAAATCACCGTATGTTTTCACAAACCATCGCGAAGAACATTGGAATTTTTATTCTACATCTAAAAATATCTACTCATTCTATAATCTAATTTATGTAATTTTATAAACTCGCCATTTTTTATGGGAGCCAATTGAATTATGTTGAGATGGACACTCATCTCCCTATTTTCTTCATGAAAAATATATAATTTAATTTAAATTAAATTAATAGCCAAAAATTTTATGATTTTTCTTCATTCTACCATAAATCTATAAGATGGCATACTGGTCTCTCCCCAAAAACTTTCCGCTAACCATTTTAGAGAGAAAGACAAGCTACCTCCTTTACAAAAGAGCTACTCCTTTAATGGAGGAGCAAAGTTCCTCATCTAGAATATGATCCCAATTTTCAAAATAGTTTCACAAATTCTAAATTCAATAATGGGCATGAGAAAAATACAAGATTTTAAAACAACTTTTCAACTTTTTTATTAAAAAAAAAATCAAATTGTTAAATTTTTAAAACATGTCTAGCAAATCTTTGAAATTTAAACTTTTGACTTTAATAGATATTTAGACTTTAAAAAGTATCTAATAAAACCAGTAAAATATTAGACAGCTTAAAAATTTATTAGACATTTTTTTTAAATCCAAATGCCTAACGCAACTTTAAGGTTGGAGGAGAAATTTATAATTCAACAACTCTATTGATTGTTTTGTTTTACATTTTTAATTTTGCGTACCAAAAAGTTTAATTTATTTTTAATAAACTCATAATATCTTAGTTTAAGTGTCAATGATCGTTAAGTTATGTTCGTTTTGACATTTAGAATTTATCTTTTAGGATTTTATTAGGAAAGCTCAATATTAGAAAGTTTAGAGGAAAAATAAGTCTTTTTTTTTTTTTTTTTGTTAACATGTAAAGTTTGAGAATTATAGTGTAAAAACTATAAACGTGGTGGAATTTTTTTTTTTTTTAATCGGCTGTAAAGTTGAAACTTCAGTGAAAATGACCGCAAAGGGCATAAAGAAGGATTTCATGATCTTTAAAGTAAATTATTATTATTATTATTTCCGTTTTGGTGCGTACTGCGTGTGCGTGTGTCAACTGTCAATTTGGTGGATCTAACACTGTACTTGAATAGGCAATCTGGAGCCAAGATTCCTCACTTAAATCTTCAATTGGTTCACTCACAAAAAAGAAATAATAAATCAAATTAACAAATTCACCCTAAAAAATTACATATTCAATCTTAATGGACCGCTATCATTTCAAGAGGATTATGATGGTATAAATTAATGCAATTCTTCCGCAATGTATTCCACGGCAAGAGATACTAATATGAGATCTTTAACGTGTATTTCAAAATCGTAGTTATTTTAACTCATCGATCTTGATTGGATGGATCCTATTTTTGGACCGGTTGCTCGTTAGAACGTTTTAGACTCTGATACCATATTAATATTTTCAAAACCAATTGACGAGTAACTCATGTACTATTATAAAATCCATTTTCTTTTCAATGTAAGATCTTTAACAAGAAATCTTATATAGTTCGCGTTTAAGTTTTTAACAATCAAGAGAAATGAATTTATAACGAAAAGAGATCAAAGATACATATTTTTAAAATAAATACCTATCAAAAGAATCAAATGATAAGTAACTCAATCGATAGAACGAACGATGATTAAATGGGTCGCAGGAAACACTTTTAGTCCCTTGATATAGAGAATCAATTTATACACGAAGGGATTGAAATTATTCCTTCAAACATTAGTTAGTGGAATGGCGTATAAATGTAAAGCCTCTTTATGCAAAGCCAAAGCCAAAAATATACACATTACATTAGTATTACAACATATACCCTCTCGCTCTCTCTCTTTAGAGTCACAGTTAAGAAGCGCCCCTTTGTCTTTGTTTTTTGTTTTGTTTTGTTTTTTTTTTTGTTCATTCTTGTTACTCTTGCACCCCAATGATCCTATCAATCACCCCCATTTATAAACTTCTCCTCTGCTTCGTCTCCTCCCCTGCAACACCAAAAACCCACTTCAAAATCTGATCAATCTCCCTCTCTCTGATAAATATTTATATATATAGATTTATAGATATAATTAACTATGGCCCTTTTCTTGTACTTCTTCTTGCTTCTCTCCTTGATTTCTCAGGCCATCGCCAGTGATCAGTCTCTGTTTTTCTCTCTCATGCAAAAGGCCGTGATCGGAAATTCGCTGCCGTCTGATTGGGACTTTTCCGGCGGGAATTCGTTCTGTAGTTTCACCGGCGTCGGCTGTAACGAGAAGGGGTTTGTGGTCGGGATCGATCTCTCCGGCCGGCCGGTCTCCGGCAGGTTTCCGGCGGATGTGTGTTCTTATTTGCCGGCGTTGCGGGTTCTCCGTCTGGGGCGGAGTGGCTTACGTGGAACCTTTCCACGTGGCGTAACGAACTGCTCTGTTTTGGAAGAGCTCGATATGAGTTCTCTGCACCTCACTGGCACGCTTCCGGATTTCTCGCCCATGAGAACGCTGCGGATTCTCGACATGTCGTACAACAACTTCACCGGCGACTTCCCGTTGTCGGTCTTCAGTCTGACAAATCTCGAGAAGCTGAATTTCAACGAGGACAATAATTTGAACCTGTGGCAGTTGCCGGAGAATATCTCCGGCCTGACGAAGCTGAAATCCATGGTGCTGACGACTTGTATGCTGGAGGGTCGGATTCCAGCGGCGATTGGGAACATGACGGCGCTCGTTGACCTCGAATTGAGCGGCAATTTCCTCGTCGGACGGATCCCCAAGGAAATCGCACTGCTGAAGAATTTGAGGCAGTTGGAGCTTTATTACAATTTATTAATCGGGGAAATTCCAGAGGAGATCGGGAATTTAACAGAGCTCGTGGACTTGGACATGTCGGTCAACCGGTTGACTGGAAAACTTCCAGAGTCGATTTGTCGTCTTCCTAAACTCGAAGTTCTGCAGCTTTACAACAACTGCCTCACTGGGGAGATTCCTGCTGTGATTTCCAATTCAACAACTCTCACCATGTTATCCCTTTACGACAATTACATGACGGGACAAGTTCCGGGAAATTTGGGGCAGCTGTCCCCCATGGTCGTTCTCGACTTGTCGGAAAACAACTTCTACGGTCCGTTGCCGACAGATGTCTGCGGAGGAGGTAAATTGATGTATTTTCTGGTGTTGGAGAATAAATTTTCCGGTGAGATCCCACCGTCGTACGGGAAATGCCAGTCCCTTTTACGGTTCCGGGTCAGTTCGAATCGTTTGGAAGGTGCGGTGCCGGCGGGGCTCTTGGGGCTTCCCCACGTTTCGATTATTGATTTCGGGAATAATAATTTGAGTGGGGAAATTCCGAATTCTTTCGTTAAAGCCAGGAATCTGTCGGAATTGTTCATGCAGGGTAATAAGATTTCCGGCGTGTTGCCGCCGGAAATTTCTGGGGCGACCAATTTGGTTAAAATCGATTTCAGCAACAATCTCTTATCTGGTCCGATCCCCTCGGAAATTGGGAATCTGAATCGGCTTAATTTGCTCCTTTTGCAAGGAAATCGTCTGAATTCTTCAATACCCAGTTCGCTTTCTGAGCTTAAATCTCTCAACGTCCTTGATCTCTCCGACAATCGATTGACGGGGAAAATCCCAGAAAGTCTCTGCGAATTGTTGCCGAATTCCATAAATTTCTCGAACAATCAACTCTCCGGCCCAATTCCTCTGTCTCTGATCAAAGGTGGGTTAGTGGAAAGCTTCTCCGGCAACCCGGGACTGTGCGTTTCGGTCTACTTGGACTCATCGGACCAGAAATTCCCCATCTGTTCGCAGAATTACAATCGAAAGCGATTGAATTCCATCTGGGCAATCGGAGTATCGGCATTCATAATCCTGATCGGAGCTGCCCTGTATCTAAGACGGCGATTGAGCAGAGAAAAAGCAGAAATGGAACAGGAGGAGACGCTGTCGACATCGTTCTTCTCGTACGACGTGAAGAGCTTCCACCGAATTAGCTTCGACCCAAGAGAGATAATCGAATCGATGGTGGACAAGAACATAGTGGGCCGCGGCGGGTCGGGGATGGTGTACAAAATAGAACTAAGAAGCGGGGAAATGGTAGCGGTGAAAAAGCTGTGGAGCCGGAAGGGGAAGGATACGGCGTCGGATCAGGAGCAGCTGCATCTGGTGGACAAGGAGCTGAAGACGGAAGTGGAGACGCTGGGGAGCATAAGGCACAAGAACATAGTGAAGCTGTACTGCTACTTCTCGAGCGTAGAGTGCAGCCTGTTGGTTTATGAGTACATGCCAAATGGGAACTTGTGGGACGCGCTGCACAAGGGCTGGGTCCATTTGGAGTGGCCGACGCGGCACCAGATAGCGCTGGGAATAGCGCAGGGATTGGCTTATCTGCACCACGATCTGTTGCCTTCTATAATCCATAGGGACATTAAGACCACTAATATTCTGCTGGATGTCAATTATCACCCTAAAGTTGCGGACTTCGGTATTGCTAAGGTTTTGCAAGCCAGAGCCGGCAAGGACTCCGCCACCACCGTCATTGCTGGCACTTACGGCTATCTCGCCCCCGGTAACTCTTCTAAAATTCTTCCTCTTTTCTCAATTTAGTCCTAGTTCATTCCATATTGAACTTTATAAAAAAAATTGACAGTTCATTATTAAAAAAAAAAAAATCTATTTTTGAATTTCTCTAGGTTAGTTGTCAACGATTGAATGGTAGTCAACACAAGATAGGTGTTAACCGATAAGTCCATTAGTGCATATATATTATATAGTATAAGCTGAAACTTAGGTGTTTACTAGTGAGTAGGTAACCATAAAAATGTGACGGTTAAAAGAGATGAATATACAAAGGAAGAGATAAGCTAGAATAAATAGTTGTAAATTTTTTAACGGAGATAAGTATGAAGATACCTATTTACTGATAAGTATCTAAGTATTATGTTATATGTGATAGATCATATATTTATTGACTTCGTCCTACATAAATTTAATTAAGTCATCTAAAAGAGTAATATATGAATTCTCTCTTTTCAACTACCTAATTTCTCGTACAAACTTTTTTTCATCATCTCATTGAGTATCACATGTTATGTAAGCTTAGCAACAACCATATTTAACTTTCAAAGTGAAACACTTTTTCTTTCTAAGCATAATATATAATGTATTTTTGTGGGTGTGACAAAACAGAATACGCGTATTCGTCGAAAGCAACGACAAAATGCGACGTGTACAGCTTTGGAATCGTGCTAATGGAGCTAATAACGGGGAAGAAACCAGTGGAGGCGGAGTTTGGGGAGAACAAGAACATTATATATTGGGTGTCGAACAAAGTGGACACAAAGGAAGGAGCCATGGAAGTTTTGGACAAGAGAGTTTCAGGGTCATTCAAGGACGAGATGATTCAAGTTCTAAGGATTGCCATTCGGTGCACCTACAAGAATCCAGCCCTTCGACCCACCATGAAGGAGGCGGTTCAGCTTCTCATTGAGGCTCACCCTTGCAAATTCGATTCTATTTCTCACTGCAACACGACCACCAAATGCAACTAACTAATCTCCCTGCCACATCTTCAGATCAATGGTATAGCATCTTTAATTTTTAAATATATAGATACATATATGATTTGCCAACTTTTACAAGACCAATCAGTAATCAACACAACATGGTCTCTCTTCCTTTCTTTTTCTTATTCTTGTAGATATTATCTCTCTATCTTTTTTCTTTCCTTATAACTTCCTTCCTTGTTAAGTTCTTTTAATGTGATTATTAGTATTCTTAACTGGCAAGCATATTGAACTAAAATGTAACGAGTATCTAATTTAAAAACAAAGAGGAAATATGAAAGAAAAATGAGTTGGGTGTTTTTGGGAATTTGTGAGTTTGGATGAGAGTGATAGTAGTGGTGCTTTCTCCTACTTATTTTTTTTATTTGGTTTATTTTAAGAGGTTAAAAAATGTGTTATTAAGATTTACATATTTACTAAATGAAATTGAATATGATGGGAGAAAAAGGGAAAGTGGTTGGTTTTTCGTATAGGATGGCATTGCATATATCCAAGTGGGTTCCTGATTCTGAGTTAATATAATTGAGGGCATGATTCCAAATTCCAATCAAGCCCCCACTCCCACTTTGAACCAAAAAGCTTAATCAGATGGAAACTTTTGATTGATTTGGGCATCTTTATTTTGTCTCTCCATTAACTTAGCCCACAAAGAATAAAGCATTCTAATGCCTTTTTCTTTCTTTCTTTCTTTTTTTAATATATATTTTGTAGCATAACATATCCCTGCTTCCTTTTTCTTTTTCTTCATTCCTTTTTCTCCTATATTATTATTGTTTTTGGGGGAAAAAGGAAAAACTCCAAGATTATATTGGCATCACTCCCCCTCTCATATGGTGTGTTTGAGCCATAAATATAAAAACACTTTTCTCCTTTCATTCCTCTTATTTCACTATACAATACTAATACAATACTAAATACAACGCTACAACCTGCTAATTTGAGCTTAGCTCAATTGGTAATTAAAGCATTTATCTTTGATTAAAAGATCGTAATTTCGAATTCTCATCCCCATAATAATAATATTAAAAGAGAAAAAAAAAAACACAACAACCTAAGTATAAGTATAATATTCTTTTTTAAAAAAAATATTTATAGAATAAGTATAATCGGTACTTGCTTTAAGAAATTATTCTTTTCCATTTAAAATAATTCACCATTTTTCTCAACATTCCTTACTCTTTTTTTCATAATTATTCTTATTTTATTTCCGCAAAAACATTCCTTGAAACGACAATGATGCAATGCAACTAATTAATTTACTTAAAATGTCAATACTATATATTAAGAACTGTTGCAATCTAATTCTTTAATAGAGGTGGATGGACTTGAAGAGACATATGAACACCATAGTACCACACAAAGAGGAGTTTGAGAGTTAGCTACAAGCAAGCCCCTTGGCAACATTAAATGATCATATCCTAGGAGCATCATGTAAGAGGTTTAGGACCCGAGACGAAGAACAAATCTTTTAAGGCGATTTTTTAAAAACAAGTATAATGAAAAGTAACTTTCATATTCAAAAAGTGAACTATATATGGTGGATGAGATTGTACAACATGTATTTGACTCCACTGAACTTTAATTATAATACCAAAGAGGATTGGAATGAAACAAAGTATAGTCATCCTCGTAATTTTTTTGTTGAAAATGAATTAATAATATTATATGGTGGTCGTGTTACATCAAGACCGAAACCTACACTTAGAGTTAGCGATGGTGGAACAGTTAAACCAATGATATGTGATAAATAGGAAGAGCACACGTGAGTAAGTTGCATGTGGGTCCCAATTTATCTTCCTAATTCTCTCCAACTCAAAACAGGAATGAGATTCAAGAAGACAAACATCACTTTAACATGGTGGGGAAGCCATAAACCAAAGTGGAGGAAGAGCCTACCCTACGTACTCTTTCCCATTACCTTTCCTAAAAACGAATACTTCTTTCTTTCAACGATAAGACAAGACCACCCAAGGCATCAACTATTACATTACAACTCATCTTTCCCTCTCACATTCTCACCCTTTCTTTTTCATTTGTTTGTTCAATGTCCAGTATTTATTGTTTTATAGATGCAAACATAGTCACATATTTAGAAAGAATAACATCTTCGTTAATATAAAGTATTCGAGTGAAACTAAAAATAAAATTATGTAGACTTAGGTCTAAGGTCGACAATTCTACACTGTGGAATTATAGAGAGACTCGTTTTTCATACATGTGGTGTGTTTTGTATCATGACCTCTTCCTTTTCCCTCAAAAAGTTATGTCAACATCCCATGGTGCAAAATTGTACCTTTCTTTTATCACTTTTGTTCTTATTCCTTACAAATCTTTCTACCCTGATAAATAAAAAAGTAACGAGCATATTCATTCCTCTTTTTTTTTATTATTATTTTGGTTTTATGTGTTTTTTTTTTTAAATAAAATAAAATTCGAAGAGCAACATTGCCATTAAAGAAATAGCCAATCAGAAGGAGAGTATCTAATCATTAGCTTTCACTTGAGAATTACAGTGGTGGCAATTACGCTTGTCCTTGTTGGATTTTCACTGTTTACCTTTTCTCTAATTCATTTTTTCGCCTTAAAATAAAATCCCCAATTACTTCTCTTTTTTTTTCCTGAAAAAAAAAAAGGTCAAAATGACTCAAGAGCACCCTAAAGGCCAACATTAAAACTAATTATTCTAAAATATTTGTTCGCCAGAAAATTACTTGAAGAGAAACTTGAAATAAGTTAATTTGATTTGTATTTATGTATAAAACATTATAATCTCTGTCGTGTAACTCTCTAACGATACTTTCCCTCGAATGCATACTTTGATTCGAGCGTTATGAGCTTGTTCTTGAAACAAGAAGATTGGTGTCTTCGACTTCTAACGTACTAAAGACTTTGAAATCTTTGGATATGTAGTTTGATATGAAGTTCTTTGACTTGCAATTTTGATGAAGTTTTCCTACTTGTGCATTTTTACTAAATTTTTCGGCTTGTATTTTAGCTTGAGAATAGAAGATTTGATTCTTGAAGGCTTGTAGTCTTTGATTCTTTAAGGCGGTCTTCAACTCTTGGTCGGCTCTATATACACTTTGCTAATTGACTCTGAATGCTTATAGACGATTCTGAATACATGACTCTGAATCTGAATCCCCAAATGAGATGTGACATCCCCTGTTTATTGAGTATTTGTGGGTCTTTATATGAGTTTCTTCTCATTACTTTCCTGGGTTTGAGCCCAATATCCACGTGAGCTTATTTAATTAACCAATTCATGAGACGATCATAAGAAAAACTCATTGCATAATTTGATTTGTCAATTTCAAAACTAATTTGAGGACATGTGTAAATCTGTGGTTGGTCCCAAATATAATTTTGTCTTTTATTTAAAATAATGACGTGAAACTTGGTAATTAGTAAAAATTTATCATTCATTAATATTCATATTTATTTATTAATTTTCATCAAATTACATGATAAGTCCTATATATGTGAATATCCATCTTCACGGTTGGGCTATATTAGTCGTCTTAGGGTGTGACCAAAATCACTTTTGTCATTTATAAATCACTTACCCCAAAGCCATAATGTCTCAAAACGAGGAGGTCATAGAGAAAGTATGGTTATGTTTGGTAAATTAGAAAATTAATTTTAGGGAAAGCTTAAGGGTTTGTTTGAGAGTGATAGTAAAATTAGTGATTTTGAAAAAGAAAAATAAGTGTAATTGATTTTACAAAATCACCGTTCAAGTGATTTAAAAAAAAATTACTCAAAGTTGTATTATAAATTTATCAAAGTAAAATAAAACTAAAAATCAAAAGGGTTATTTTTAGAAAAATAAAAGATTAAATTAGACCTTTGGTAAGTTTAGATACCTAAATAGAACATATTTGAAAGTTTAGCTTCTAAAATAGACATTTTAAAAATTATGAACAAAATACAACCATTGTTGAAGTGAAAGTTGAGCTGCACACGTGGAGAGCACGGGGGACGAAATATGGTCGTAAGGACAACCCCACTACAGACATACGATTAGGAGAAAGAGCAACATCACGACTTGATAGTTACATACTAGAGATGGCAATGCCACATGCTTTGTTTTGCACATGACTGCAGTAAGTCATGGTGGCAAGCTACGTAGGGCGATACCACATACCGAGAATGTTCCATAACAACCCGCCAAAGCCTATATATAAACGGGGCCCACCATGTCCCACGTCAAGTATACTTCCTGGTCGGCTCCATCACCTATGAAAAGAATAGGATCTCACCTCATTAAGTAAGTGAAAAGTGTCACTCAATATACTAGTTGCTCTCTATTTTCCTCCTCTATTATGATTTATTAATTGGATCATTGGAGAACTTTAGGGAAAGTAATCCTGGTGTCGAGATTTATTGTTGGAACTTGACTTGTCCCACTGTCATATTAGAGGACACATGGACCAACCTAATTTTGACACCAACAACAATCTTTTGAAAGTTAATAAAATATGATCATTTAAACTAAGTAGAAAAGAAAAAACTCGAATTAATTATTTACCGGATAAAATTGGCTCAACTCATAAATTTGACTGACGTGACTTGGTAATGCACTAAAAATAGTAGGGACAGTAATAATTACGCAATTGAACGCTTTAATTATTTACTTTATTTTAAGATATAAAAATTCCCGAGTTGCATGGTGCGTGCCGTATCACCGTTTTCCAAGCCCTTTAATATTCGCCAAGGAAAAAAAAAAAAAGGTGGCAAAACGCTACCGTCTCAATGCGCTACCTATCCTAAGTGCTCGAATCATGGGCCCCGTGTGCACCCTGAACCACGGTCATTGGGCCGAGAGTGAGGCCCAATATCCAAACGCGACAAAGTGAGGTACCGTTCGCGCAACTTCAATTTGAATGATAATGTAATAATAATAGAAAAAAAATTTAACTCTCTCTCTAAATATTTAGGTTTTGCATTCGAAATTTTGATTTTTTTCACTTATTTGTGAATTTTAAAAAAGGTTTCTTTCTGGTTCAAGAACTTTTAAAAAAAATGCACTCACACCGAATCGAGCTAAGTATAGCTGGTTAAGGCACATTTCTCTGATAAAAAGATTAGGAATTCAAACCCCTACCCCACATGTTGTACTTCACTTATTATTTTCATGTCGAGTACTCATCTTAGTTGACATACGTACTTTCTATACATGTCCATGTCAATGCTTCAATATATTTTTATCTTAGTTGTCACTGCACCAACAACTTAGGATGTACTTTGAATTATGTTTATAAATCTTTGTTATTACGTTTTAAAAATATTTTCATACTATTTGGTAAAATCTGGATTTTGAAGGTTAGGGAGTAAAAAGGAAAAGTCGGAGGGTGAAAATGGAAAAGAAAGTAAAAAAAGTTGGAATTTATGAGGAAAAATGAATGAATGAAAAGACAATAGAGAGTTAAAAAGTGAGAAGAAAAAAAGGGAAAGGTAGGTGGAATGATAATATAAAGAGTGAACCTTTTTGGGGATGTCTGAGAAGAAGATCATAAAAGAAAGAGAGCAGAGTATAATAATAATAATAATAATAATAATAAAACTATATAGAGGTGTTTAAAAAGTGGTTATAGGACTTAAAGGCAAACATTAATCATTCTCATCCGTTGTACTACTCATCAAATTAAAACTTTTTTCTCCAATGGAATATCGCTTTTGTCCTTACTTCTACCTTCGACAATAGTCCCTGTTAAGAACAACGGTATCATCCGTTTTGGACATAGTCCTCACGATTTTGTTTTTGATTCCATCCAAAAAACATTGTATTAATGGAGATAATTATCCTCTTTTATATACTCATGATTATTCTCTTCTCTAATCATACGATTACCTTACAAACTCAACACACCCGAATCAAGATCGAGATTGGTGGGTATATATGGAAATGAATTGGTTCGGGTGGAAGGTTCATCTCATAAATGCACCCGTTTTTTACCATTCCTAGTACTCTTGTGTTTGTGGTTGTTGTGATGTGATGAGTGATCCCAAATTGAATTGGGCCACCCGCACCCACTGCACAATGCCCAATGCCCAATGCCAATGCAAATTGCAGACGTGTCAGCCCAGGGCATCTACACACCACACTCTCTCTGTTTTTTACCTAACTTTTCATCCTCGCCTTTTATCCTTCTGCTTTCCATTTTTCACCCATATTTAATATTTGCTTCAATTTTACAAATAATTCCTTTTCTTCTTCATTGTCGTTTTCAACTTTAATATGTTCAAATTCCGTACCAAACTTTTTCATGTGTGTTAATAAATTATTAAAAGATATTTTAACAAGGGGTGGTGATTCATATTGCCATATTTGTAACTATAGCAATAATCTCATGCTTATTTGCACGTTTGTTTGTTATGAAATTCTCTTTTTGCCTTCATTTATCATTCACTTAAGTCAATTAGGGGGAAAATATCGATAATCAATGTTATAATTTATCATTAAATAAAAAAATACGAAGAATTACTTAATCACTTATATACATTTTCATTTTATTGATATGGTATGTCAATACCAATTATTAACAAGCAGGTAAAAATAGCCTTTATTGAAAATTAAATTTACATAATTACTCCTGTATCATTTTTATTCTATTAATATGGTATATTAGTTGTTGGGGGAGAAATGATCCGAACATGCCACGTGGAGGAAGGAACCAGAGTCCACAATTCTAGTTCCAACAGGTCGGAGAGGAACGACGAGAAAGAAGCCTTTCGAAAGGAAGCTCGGGTCAGAAGCCCCTCCCGACCATATGCACGAACGACCAGCGATTCAGTGTGTCTGCCCCCATTGTTCAGTACACCCACTTCCCAACTGTTTGTTAGACAATGATATTATTCGTGAACCTATAAATAAGTGAAGGTATCGTATTCTAGCTCAACCTCTCATATAAGTTATACCTACTTGAGTGTCAAAGTGTTCGTTCCCTTATGTAGGTATTCCAACGTATCACATGCAAGATCTATAAGTGATAGTTGCATCAATCAAAGAATCTATAAAATATAGTTGATATTTCGTAATTGATACAAATATAGTTAATATTTGAATGAAAATTTTGATATTGTTTAAATAAATGGAAGAAAAAATGGTAGGGCAGAAGAGTGAAAGGAAGTTAACATCTCACCCTACGGCATCGTTGCCCACATTCTCCTCCCACGTCCCACCAACTCTCCAACATCTTTCACCATGCTCGATGTACCACTACCACACCCAACATATGTATATCTATTTTTATTTTATTTTCCTCGACAAAAAAAAAACAATTTTCCTTTTTAATCTTTTTTTAAAATAACAATACTACTAATAATAAATAATTCTCCTCCATTTTCTCGTGCACATCGATCTTTGAAAACCGCAATGTTTTTCCATTTTCCTCGAAAATTTATATCTCTTTGACGACGAATTCAATACAAAATACAAAATACAAAATACCCTTTTTTTTCAAAATTAAAAAAAAGGGATAATGTGTGTCAGGTCAGGCAGGCTGAGGCAAACTGCAAAGTATTGGAGACAGACGGCAGGTCCCCAATAACGACAATCCTTAGGGTTCACCGCCCCCCGCCCCCCGCCGCCGGCGGCCGAGGCGCTCTCCGTCTCCGGTCCGATAGCGACGGCCCAAGCCCATCCCCCACCCATTACGCGTTTTTTCTTTTTCCCCTCCTCCCTCAAAATTTGGACATCAATTTCCCTATTTATAATTTTTTTTTGCTAAATAATGTAATGTCCACAATTAATGTCCGACCGGACGTCGGTGATATTTTTTATTTTTATTTTTTTATTATTCCTCTTCTTACTTACCTCTAACAACAAAAACTCTTCATATATTAAATATTATTCCTCTTCCAACGCCGAACGGTGGTTTGGATGCCTCCTATTTTCTCCTCTATTTTTTTTTAATTTTCAAATATCATAGGCTTTACTATTTAAGTTTTTTAAAATGTGTTCCCACTTTCCGCTGGATTTAATGTTTTGATTTGTAGTTGAAAATTATAGCAGTGCAAAAGAGTTCATTTAAGTAACTAACTTTTGATTATAATTCAAAACATTTATAGTAATGTAGATGTACTTTTACATAGGATAGGAATTATTAAGGGGGAAAGTATGATTATTGTTTTGAGGGTTGAGATTGGTTTGGGAATTCTCTACATTATCACTAAAATACATAAACTCAAAAAAGTTATAATCTTTGCAACATAAGATTACTTGGACATATATTTCAATTTCCGCGAGGTAAATAAATTAAGAAATTACTTTGTAATGAAACCTAAATTGAAATATTGGAAAAAAAAATGAATGGAATATTTTTGCATTAATATCTGCAAATTGTACAGAAATCCCACATCACAGGAAAAGTCAAAATGCAAGCTGTGAATGTGATGATGGGTGGGGTGTGTCATGGGTGCACCTAATAAGCATTGGTGGTGTGCACCACTTTAAAGCTTAAACCCTCTTCTTGTTGTTTTTCTTTTTATTTTATTTATTTTTGTGTGTGTGTGTGCGCGCGCTGAAGAAATTTCTGAGAAAAGAGGAAGATTTTTAATTGGTTTTTTGAAAAATTATTTCGTTTCCATGGAATGGGCATTGGGCACCAAAATTGATAGCGATTAGCGAGGGAGAGAGAAAAGAAAGAAAGGGACAGAGACAAAACGGCGAGAAGAGGAACAAAGAGAGAGAAGAGAGAGTTGAAAATGGCTTTTCACCGGCCTTCCCCAAATCCAAAGGGCTGAAAATGCCTGCCAAAAACTACTTCCTTCTTCCCTCAACCAATCAAAACATGAACTTCTTCCTTCCCACATTGTTTCGGGTCCTTTCTGTATCTTCAAAATCCCCCCCAAGAAACCAGGCAACTTTTAGTTTTTACCTCACAGAAACCACCAAGAGAAACCCCCCTTCCTTTGCCTTTGTGTTTCTGGAATGGGTGTGGAGGACAGGTTTTTCTCTCCCCCACTATGCAATGGCCGCGCTGGCCTTGGTCCCCAAGAGGTAATTTCTATCTGCGCCTTTGTGAATCGAAGGTCGTTTTCGGGCATTTACAGATAGTGTTGCAGTACAATGTAGCTTCTCTCTGTTTAATCCTCTCATTGCGTGGAAAAAGGCAGACAGGATGGAGCCAGGCAAACAATACGTATATAAAATAGTTTCTTCTTTTTTCCCCTCTTCTCTTCTCTTAGTCCTCTCCCGGAGTGAGTGGGGAGAAAAAACAAAAACATTCATACCCCCTTTTTCAGTTATTGTTATTTTTGGGGGCTTTTCTGGGGTTTCCCTTGAGTTCTATAGGAGGATGAACGGCATACCATTCTTCATCGGTGATGGGTTTTCTGAAATCCCCATTTCAGCATAATGGGTGAAGCTTTTTTATGACATTCCAAATGTATGTATCGAGATAATGATGAGGATGCTGTATGCTTTCCAAATTTTCCATTTATTGGGTCGCGCCTTTTTTCCCTTATCAATTAATAGAAGCATATGTTCATTTCACTCTCTTGTTTTACCCTCTCCTCAGTCTTCTCCACCCCTCATTTATTTCCCTTTGTGTTTGTCTTCTTTTCTTTTGGTAACTGCCATGTTTGTTCTTTGCGTTTGACCTTCCCTAGCGTATTATTGGTTGTCAATGTTTGACACTGTTTGATGCAAATAAGGGAGTTTTGATTCTAAGATTTAGAAGAAGACAAAAACACTCTTCTTATTTTACAGAAGTGGCCACCCGCGTGGTTGGCTCACTGTAGCAATTCGAGTTTATGCTACTGTTTACAATTTGTTGTGTAGAGAATAAATTGGGGTAAGGGTTATCTTCAATTTGTTGTTTGCAGATGAACTTATTGCTCTTGGCAGGGGGTCTGTTCTGTTGATTTGTAGAATTATGTTCACCCAATATGCAGTATATGAAGATGATAATTCTGGGAATAAATTGATATTAAATATAGAGATTACAATTTATGTTTGAAATGTGGAGATTTCTGAGTTTATATCTTCAGAAATGAAGGTTTCTTGTCCTGTGATTTTAGTTGTTTTATAAGTTTCTCTCCCCAGTGCACTTCTGAACCTATTTTGACAATTCTAATCCATCAGTTAGATCGTGCAAATATGTTTTGTAGCATAAGATTTTGAAATTCATTGCTTGGATGGATACTCATAATACTTTCAATATTCTTATTTGATTCATATGGTCCAATATCTCAACACAATGAATCAATGTCTTTACATTTCTCTGCTTTTGGTTAGCAGAGAGAAATGTATGGAGCTCCTTAGACTAAGTAAATATGTTACCACTTATTCTTAACTGAATGACTTGTTTTGGTAGAATGCACACCTTTTGAACTCAGCATGCGGACTTAATATTCATCTTAGACTCCCTTCTACAATAGGAGAAATACATTTGATTTTCCAAGTGCTTTGCCCTCACTATTGAGTTGCAATGTTAGATAGCTGTCCATGCATATTGTCATTACAATCCTTACTCCATTGCTGAACTTCTGATGTCTTATCATATGTTGCTTGTTATGAGAGCTGGGAGCTCTTGATTGTAGCTTTTTCCATAATCATTCTTCCGTAGGTGAGGTCTACAGTACTTCTCTGTGTTGAGGAAATTGCTCTCTCATTTTGTTACAGAGAAAATGTCCCAATAAAATCCCATCAACCCCTACCCCATTCTGGCATATAAACTTTTCCAAGTGTTCCTGAATAGTAATGGAGCTCATCCTTTACGACAGAGGTACTTGTGTCAAGTTGAGAAAATCCATTAGCCCGATATTTGAATGGCTTTGTGACAATCCTACATGTGCTCCATCTTCTAGAATCCTAGATGCTACTTCGGCTTGATGTCATGAATTTTGTTTTCTTGCTGTTCTGAAACGCAGTATCTGTGGGGTGTTTGTTTGTTGTGAATTGTGTTTGTAATGTTAGTTTGAGGAAGGAAGAGTAGGCTTCGGTTTAGGTCGTGTCATGTAGTATCTCAGCTTCTAGGAAGACATAGAAAACGCCCCGTCATACGTTCACGGAATTACAATAATAATACAAGAAAGAGGATGGTAAGAGAAGAACCACATGGGTCGAAATTGTAATGAGAATAGAATTGCTGTGGTGCAGGCTGCAGGGTGGGGCTAGAATGTGTGATTTGAGGAAGCATGAAGGTTACACTTCCTACCTGTTTGATAATAACATGGAATAGAATAGTAAGCTAAGAAGCTGTAGAAAAGGGAGAAGGAAGGAAAGAGAAATGAGAATGATTGTTTGGATGAAGACTGGAGTAATGTTAGGGAGAGAGGGCAGGGAAGATTGAAGAATGAGAAAATGAATGTTGATGGGTGGTGGTTGGTGGTTGGAGTGGAAGGGTAAAGAGAAATTGAATGATGATATGATGTTATCATTGAATGCAGAGGAAGAAAGCAGAGTAGGGGTTTGGTTGGAAGAGGAAGAAGAAGAAGAAATGGCAGAAATGAGAAGTGTTGTGTGTGAAGCAAGTAAAATGACAGTGGAGTTGCAGAGTTTGCAGTTGCAGTGTGGTATTATTGGCAACTGCCCAGCGGAGGGGGCACTGAACAAACCACAGATCAGAGCAGTGTGATTTGATGGATGTCTGTCTGTTTGCCTCTGCTGCCTGACTTTTCTCTTACCCCTAACCCTCACATTTCCTCAATGTAGGGTCAAAACAAAACTACATTTTTTAAAAATGGCCTAACAGACCAGCTCTGGCCATTTTTTGCTGTATACCATTAAGTTTTCAGAAGAAATATCTATGGAAATTTAGTAGTGGGTGGTAAGAAATTTTCTTACTGCCCAATCACTAGGGCGATATTGAGTCCATTATACTATGTTTATTACATTGGGGCAGTGCAGTTTGGCAAGGACTTGAGGTTTCTTGGTAATATTGATTTAAAGGTCTTAAATTTAAATGTTACGGTGTTATTATTATTTTTTGAAATCCGTGTCAGTAGGAGTTTTTTTTTAAAAAAAAAAAATTCTAAATAGGTGGTTACCATGGTTTGAATCCATTCCCTTTAAGATATTTGCTATTTACATTGGCTCTTATTCATCACTAGGTCATCCAAAGATGATTTAATTCTTTTAATTAAAATTGATAGACACTGTTTAGAGAGGGGGAAGGTTATGTTTTAGAGAGTTGTTAAATACTGAAAGAAGTTGGAGGAAGAGAGGGATAAGTTAGAGAGTTATGTGTTAAGAGTGGCATTTAAGGTCGAGATAAGTGATAACTAGTAATTGATGCTCTCTCTGATTCGAACGTAATGATTTTGTATTAAAAAATATTATATATATGAAATTAATCATGGGCCGGGCTGGCTAAGATTTTGGGCCCTTCTTTGGATATGTTGGGCCGTACGGCTTTCAGAACATGGTTATGTGATGTCCTTTGGCAAGTTGATGGCAGGCAGCCGCATTAAATGCATTGCATTGCATGGTAATTTCGGAATTTATAGAATGATGAAAAGCATAACGAATTGGAATTTGGAATACTCAAATTAAATCTTGGGATTTGGAGCCTCGAAGGAGGAAGATTAGACTAATTAGAGTAGAAGTAGAAGATGAAATTATAAGCCTCCAGGCTCCAACTCCAAATTCCAACGCAAATTACAATGGTGCAATTTTTCCTTCCTATAGGGCTTATGGCACAAATTGTTACTCTAACTCATAGAAATCAATAGAAGTTAGACTTTTCTTTTTCTTATATCTGTGATTGTTCGAGTCAGTTTATGCTTATTTTGACTAATTTTACAGGGCAACTACTTGACCCTAAAATGTTTAGTGCCGTGAATCACATAGAAAGACGTGTAGAAATTACAAAAGCAAAGTAAGGATTAAAGCTGCCCAATTGCCAACAATCCCTCTCGCAGGTCACATCCCTATTGGAAAAAATGTCAAGGTATAAAATTTCTCCTTTCCTTTTGCGTAATCTCTGAATTCTGATTTATTTCGTCTATTATGGTCCTTCCTTCCCCCATATATATTCCACTTTAAAACAAACCAACAACAATAAAATGCCAACCAACATATTTAACTCCTACCTTCCGTCCAAGTGTATGCATACAAAACTACAAACTTCAATCATTCTCAACTCACAAAACTTATATAAATCTAATTTCTAATGTGACATAACAATATCAATATGTGACGAAAAGTCAAAGTATATACACAAACGCACGCAGTAGTTAATCCTAAGGCTGAATTAAATATGGTCATATTATATAAAACATAGATATATAGGTGGAAAAATTGGAAGGTTAAGACAAGGGTGGAGCCGTGAAGGAGAAGGGTGTTTTGGAAATGGAATATTATTATGGTTGTGTATTATAAAAGCAAGAGAGAGGGAAATTATAGAGTAGAATCATGTAGTGGTGGCATCGTCTGATCAATTTTGGTAGAAATTAGCATTAATGTGTGTTTATATATGTGCATGCATCTAACATTTACTCCGGCATATAGTTCGATAGTAATTTCGTATACTACGGTAGCATAGATATTACTCCCCTGTACTTAGAGAGAAAAGTTTCGAGTATCGTAACAACATGGATACTACTTCTAGAATTTATTTAATAATGATTTAATTAGGAAGAAAAATTTAGACTCCCGCATTGCATTCCATTACATTATCTTGATCCAAAAAGAAAAAGTTAGACACTTTACACACACGTGGTTATCACACCTTCATCTAAGATTCTCGGCACTAACGTGCCTTTGCCTTGGCTTGCCATCTCCAATTTATTCGTATCTCAAGAAGATAATTGGGCATTAGCTCTAGCAATTTTACGTTTGGTTTCACTATTTTTTTCTTATATATAATTGGATCATTTTCTCTCCTAATCAACGTTGGACTTTATTTGCGTTCTTTACAAATCCAACAAATAATAATTAATGATAATAATAATAATAATATTATTATTATTATTATTATGAAAATGGAAAAGTGAGTCTAATTATGGAAATGTAGAAAAATAGTGGGAGAAGATGTAGGCAAGGACAGGCAGTGTGTGTAAGCACGACACATGTTTTTCTCCTGCCCCAATATACTTTCTGTGCAATTTTTTTTTTTTTAATCTCTGCATTTTTCTTCCTCTATTTTCCAATTTTATAGAATTCCATATTCAAATTCTTAATTCAACAAAAATAATAATAATAATAATAAATAAATGCTACGACCTAGGCAGCCATATACCATGTTAAATTATAAACTTACCATTTTAATTAAAACTTAAACCGTAGAAATTTCGGTTATATTCTTAAATTTTAGCTAGATTCAAATAACTTAGAGCTTATTACTAACATAATTGTTGATATGACATATCTATTAACGAACATAGTATGTCAATGTTTTATCAATAGTATTATAAATAACCAAATATCTAAAGTTTGAAGGAAAAGAAAGCGTTGGAACTGAAAGTATTTAAAAACATATAGTAAATTTAATTAGATAATGGTACATTTAAGAGATGAGAAGTGCACCGCTTGGTTGAAGGGGCAGAGATTGTTGCAACGAAGCATGGCCTCATCTGCGGCCGGAATTTATTGCTATAATTAATGCTTAATAATAAATAACCTCTCGTTTCCACTTGCCACGTGTCCCCAATATTTACTACTAAACCCCAACCTCAAGCTTCCTCTACACATATTCTTCCTCATCCATTCCCTTACCCTTTTTGTCAATCTTTCTTTCTTTTTCCTTTTTTTCTCAATTATTATTATTATTATTATTCTAACTCACCTTCTAAATTCGCATCCAACAACAGTCCTGTGTTATTTTCTAAAAAACAAAAAAAAAAAAAAAAGAAGGGAAAAAACAACAATGATGTGTTTTACTCGTCACCATTAAAGTTTTTTTTTTATGGGAGAGAGAAATACAAAAATAACAGTATTTTTTAATTTAAAGAAAAGAAAGAATTGTAATTTTCTAGTGGCGGTAAGCATGGAGCTAGGATTTCGATTTAGGGCATTACTTGATGAGGTTTGATTTTTCTACTTCTTATTTCTTGTTTCTCCATTTCAGATTTTGAGAAACATAAAAGTTTAATTACTACTTCAGTTTTTCGTTTCTCATTTTTCTAAGAAACGTGTATAAAATTATGTAGAAATTTTGAAAACAATCTAATGAAGTTTCTTGTTTATCGTTTTCATTCCTAATTTTTTTCCTAAACAAAAATAAAAGTGGGTTAAAAAATATATTTTGTCCTTGTACTTTTATTAAACTAATAGTTTAGTCCCTTAATTTTAGTTTGTAACGATTTAGTTCGTATAATTTCAAATGGATAACAATTTAGCTCCTGAACTTTTGATGTAATTAATTTAGTCCTTATACTTTAAAATTTGTCATCAAAATTAAATGTTGATTTTTGTCGTATAACAATTTAGTCTTCGTAATTTATAAATATATTTAATCCATCATCAATGTATGGATTTACATATATAAGAAACTTAACAAAAAATTTTACGCTAAGAACTAAATCATTACAAACTTTAAACTCCAAAGACTAATTGTTTATATATTAAAGTTAATGGACGAAAATGTTACAAATCAGCAAGCGGGCTTAAACAATTTTTCTTTGTGCAGAGGGTACAAAAACCTATCTTTATTTATTATTCTCCATTGATGTTGTGATTCTGTTACTTACACAGAAGAACATTTCCCCAACTCCTATCCATATATTGACGTACATCTTAACACATATACACCAGAAAATATTATAACTAAAATCTCAAGGACAAAAAAAAAAAGTGAAGTAATTTCAAAGTATAAACCAATAACGAATTGGTGTAGTAAATGAGATTAAAACGTGAAATCATTATCAATAAAAATAATTACAATCAATTTCTCGAAACATTCTTAAGCATAAAGCATTAATGGGGTATTAGAAGAGGTAGATAGAGAAGCTAAGAATCATTATTCGATGCTAAGTTAATTTAATATATTTCCATTATCAGAATTATATATGCTTTTTGAAGTCACAGAAAATGGATGGAGGAAAACAAAAGGTGTTTTTGAATGTGGGGACTATGTAATTTGTATGATGGAAATTGGAGTTTTGGAGGGTTTTCTTAGCCACCCACCATTCTTGGTGCACCACATTACTTCTCTCTCAATAATTCCTCCCCACGACCTAATTTTTATTAATTTAAATTCTATTTTTGTGGACTTCAAAATAGTTTTTCTTTTTTCTTCCCTCTTTTCATATTGGGTTTTCGACTAATTATTACTAAATGTGTGTACGTTATTTCTTGGTTTTTTCCTCCTAATTATTACTAATGTGTGAATGTTATTTATTTACGGATAAACAAATAAGGAAAGGCACTCACCTTGTGCTAAGTTAGTAAATAATCACTGTTAACCACTTGGACAATTAAGAGTAATAAATAAATAAGTGAAAGTTTTCTTTTTTTTTTTTTAAATAAAAATGGTCGATTTTCTAATTGTGGTCTATATATATGTGTATATTTTAGTACAACATGTAGAATGAAGAATCAAACTTATAGTTAGAATGATATGTCAATTAACATTTAGTTATACTTGTTTTAACTAAAAAATAATAATGATAAATAAAATCTACATTTTGTTAATTATTTGACATTGTAGAGGGATGATTTGACAAATATATATATTATGTATTTTAGTTAATATGAACGTAACCCAACAACAATTAAAGACATTTTTAATTATTTTGTTCGAGATGGAGGGAGGGATTTTAATATTAGTTGAATGTAACACGTCAAAGGCAAGGGTAGGGAATAGGGAATAGAAAGGGAGAAAGAGGGGTCAGATTTGTTGTTTCAAGATCATTACTACACTTAAATAAGGATTTGACTTGGATTCTACCTTTCTCTTTCCAATTTCAATTTGAAAATCAGCTGACCCGACCCGACACTTATCCCCACTTTTTGCTTGCTATATTAATCATAATTCTCCCAACTCCACTTCCCATATCTATCACCTACACTACAAATCAAAACCAGAATAGTAGTAGTAGAAGTAGTGTAAGAAAAAAGAAGAGTTCCAAAAATGGCAGGTGTAGGAGATCAGCTGCGTAAGAATTTGTACCTGGAGCAGCATAACCCAGAAGCCGCCGCCGCCGCCGGAGACTCTGGCAAGAATTTCGACGACGACGGTCGAGTGAAGCGAACTGGTAATGAACAAGCCTAGCTAGAAAATTAAAAGAGATAAGAAAATCCCATTTTGATTTTGTAAATTTGAATTTATTAGGAACATGGGTCACGGCGAGTGCGCACATAATAACGGCGGTGATAGGGTCCGGAGTGCTGTCGCTGGCATGGGCCATAGCGCAGTTGGGGTGGCTGGTTGGCCCCGCCGTGCTGCTCGCCTTCTCCTTCATCACCTATTTCACTTCCACTCTGCTCGCGGATTGTTACAGAGCCCCCGACTCCGTCACCGGAAAACGGAATTACACTTATATGGACGTCGTCAAGGCTCACTTGGGTAACCCAGATTTATGCTTTTTTTTTTTTAATTAATTTTGGGTTTGGGATTTAATTAAACTTGGGTAATGGATATGGTCTGCGCATGCAGGAGGGAGAAAAGTGAAACTCTGTGGGTTGGCTCAGTACGGCAATCTGATCGGGGTTAGCATCGGCTATACAATTACTGCCTCTATTAGTATGGTGTAAGTGCTAATCCTTAAAATTAAGATTAAAGTAATTGGTAATTTGGTAATTTATGTGGAGTACTGCTACTGCAGGGCTGTGAAAAGGTCAAATTGTTTCCACAAGAATGGGCATAATGCGGAGTGCTCAACGTCCAATTATCCCTTCATGATATTGTTCGCTGGGATTGAAGTTATCCTGAGCCAAATACCCAATTTTCATAAGCTCTCGTGGCTGTCTATTGTGGCCGCCGTGATGTCGTTCGCGTATGCGTCGATCGGCGTCGGGCTTTCGATTGCGAGAGTTGCAGGTGGGAGACATGAAGGGACGAGCTTGACGGGGGTGAGGGTGGGAGTTGAGGTTTCGGGGGAGGAGAAAGTATTCAGGACGTTTCAAGCTATTGGGGATATTGCTTTTGCTTATGCTTACTCTACAGTCCTCGTTGAAATCCAGGTACTACTTTCACACTCAAGATTCGTTTGATAATGTTCTTGCGGTGTATTTGGTAACTAAGGACTCGTTTGATAATGTTTGTTTGGTAACTAATCTCATTTCTCGTTTCTAAGAAAAATATTGCAAATAAAAATGAAAGGGAAAACGAAAAGAGGGGGAACATTGAAAATAACATGTAAAAACACAAGACAGAATAGTGTAGCAAAGGATAGTCCAAAAAGCTTGAATAGTAACCCAAAGGATAGCCTAAATTATTAGCCAAACGTCAAAGAGTTGTTCACTTACGCTACGGGTCCAGTTTCAAAACCACAGCTTTGTTGTTTACTTGTACAAAATTTTAGTTTTAATTGAGTTTGCTACACGCAGTTTTTCCTCAACAAAACAAAACAACCAACTTTTAAGCTCTCCAGCCTTTATGTCACACCTCCTAAAAATAATAGACCTTTTTATGACAGCTAAAAGTAAAGATTATGGTAACGTTTGAAATCAACGGGGGGAAAGGCAACTTTTTAATTGTTTATTTAAAAAAATTGGTTGTCTAATGGAAACAAAAAGGAGCTACTGCCTACTGAGGAGTTTTTCTCTAGAAGGAAGAATAAAGGGGGAAAAGTAGGTGGTTTGCTTTGGGCGAGGGGTAAAATAGTAAATTCGTAAAGAAGAAACACACGAAATCTGATTTTAGGGTTTGGATTAGATTCCGTATGGACCATAGAAATTGGAACCGGGAGGGCCAGGTCCAGTGCACTGTGAAGGCAAGTGCAAGCGCCCTTTCTTCTGGGTTTGGCCATGGCCATGGCCTGCCCACCGATTCATCAGTAGTCATCAGATCACAGAGTTTCGTTTGGACTCGAGCCGACGGTCCAACCAACTTCTTCATGTGGAGCCCTCAAACCCGAATCATACATTATTATTTAAATCTCCAGTCTCCTTCATTACTGCCCAAACAGATGCTACAATTTTGATGATGTTCCAACTCCTGTCTGTTGCATCACTGTCCCACCACATCCTCGCCATAAAGGCGGGTGCCTTGGCCCAGCATGTTCCTTTTCTTTTCCAGTGTCGCATTCAGACAATAATACTATCCTGCTAAAACCAATGGGTGAGAAATGAAATCCAAAACTAACTAGCTTCGGTAACTTTATCTGATGAATTGCAGGACACTTTGAGATCAACCCCACCAGAAAACAAAGCAATGAAGAGGGCAACTTTTGTGGGCATCTCAACCACCAGTCTCTTCTACATACTCTGCGGCTGTGTTGGTTATGCAGCATTTGGAAACAACGCACCGGGAAATTTCCTTACTGGCTTCGGCTTCTACGAGCCCTTTTGGCTCATTGACTTTGCCAATGTCTGTATTGTTGTCCACCTAGTCGGTGCTTACCAGGTGAAATCACCCGACCCCGACATGAATCCTATTTTTCGAGCTCCAACTAATCTCTGTACTCCCCATCAGCTTATGTCTTGAGCTCTTTCTAAATGAGTGCTACAATCTGCAGGTCTTCTGCCAGCCTGTGTATGGGTTTGTGGAAAAATGGTGCAGCACAAAGTGGCCAGAAAGCAAATTCATAACAACAGAGCACCTCATCAACTTACCTTTCCATGGAGAGTATCAGCTCAGCTACTTCAGATTGATCTGGAGGACAGCATATGTTATAGTGACTGCTGTGATAGCTATGATATTCCCATTCTTCAATGATTTCTTGGGATTGCTTGGGGCAGCTTCATTTTGGCCATTGACAGTTTACTTCCCCATAGAGATGTACATCGCAAGGACTAAATTGCCCAGATTCTCTTTCACCTGGACCTGGCTGAAGATATTGAGCTGGGCCTGCTTGGTCATTTCAATAATCGCTGCTGCTGGATCAATTCAAGGCCTGGTCCAATCAGTCAAGACATACAAACCCTTCAAAAATCAGCAATGATTAGTACCAAATTCACAGTAATCTTAAAAACACCACTTCCAGAAGCATATTATCGTTGAGTGAGTTTGAATTTAACAATGTAACAGACAGCCTCAACATTATGAAGATATGTTTTAAGAATTGAAAAAAAAAAGAAAAAAAAAAAGAACAATGCAAATTATCAATAAAATTCAATATCCTTGAGCAACGCTGCAACTACAACTATCTGCCCCCAAGAACAATTTTTGCAGTCAAAGGAGCCACAATTTTCAAATGCCTATAGGTATCGCTAGGCTTTGTTTTTACATATAGAGATGAACAATGTCACACGGCCGTTAAGCCTTTGTCAAAATTTCCAGATTATGGCAAAACAAACTGCCCCAAGGTGTATCAGCAGTTAATATTTTTCTGTGCTACATGCTACATCTCCTCTCCAAATCATCATATACCTACAATCAAGAAAGAAAATTCCACTAAGACGAAAGGAAAGGAGACAAGCCAGCACATTGCCCTCCAATTAACCAATATTTAAGTAGCCAAATAAGGTAAGCTACACGGTTACCTGAATGTATCAAATCAGCCAGACTCGTTCTCGCTGATTACAAAAGCTTGAATAAGACTCTGGGCAGCGTGGGTCTGCTCAGGTGTTCCAGAAATGATAATCACGGTTTCAACTGCTCCTTGCTTTGGTTCAGTAATTGTAATTTTTGCATCAGAAATCTAAAAGAAAATGCGTCATGTGAGATTGCTGCAGCTAAAATAAATATCTACATTTCAATTGATTACTAATTAGAACCTCATTTTCATACAAGTGCTAATACATTCAACCATGAAAGGATACAAATCCCAATTATAAGAACTTCAAAGAAAATATATCTAGAGTACATGACTAGCCTCTAGGATTTTCCTTCTTTTTCTTTTTTCTTCTCTTCTCTTTTCTACTATTTTTTTCTTTTATCAAATATAAAACAAGGACTCAGCAATTGCGGTAAGAGATAGCATCCATATAATGCCATGAGCTATAAATCACCTTAAATATGCATTTCTTAAAAAAAAATTCTAATCAAATATGTAGTATTCTAACTCTCTTTTTTATTATTTTTATCTAAAACATAGAAGTGGACAATCATACCTGACGAATCTGTTTCAAACATTCCCCATTCTCTCCACAAATAACAGGGACAAGGTTTCGAGGAACAACCACTTCAACAGTGGTGCTCGTAATAATAGCAGGATTATTTAATCTGCATAAATAAAATAAAAATAAAACACTGATATATCCATAGGCAAGCTTAAGTAATTTAAGTCACAGATATCGAACCCTCCAAATCCACCAATTCTTCTGTGAGGGGCTCCGGCAAAGTCTCGCAAGCCAACACCACCTTCAACCAGTCCCTAAAATACAGTTAAGAAGAAAGACTAAGATTATCAACCTCCGAAAATATCGTAACTAGTCATATTTATAAAAAGGATAAACCAATGATATGAAGTACAGATAATAAATTTAGACCAACACCAGTCAGATAATAAATTTCTAAATAAAGGAATATTTAGAAGAATATTCCTTTATTTGGCTGAAATATAATCACAAATATAGACACCAAAAAACAATTACTAAAAAGAATAAGTACAATACCTGAGAGCTCCATGGTTTTCTATCAGATAAAAGAGGAACACCTGGCCTGTGAAATGGAGGCCGATCATCCCGCAAATCACCAAGTGAAGGGATGCCACTAAGAGCATCAAACTTGTTAAATGAAGGGCCTAAATTTGAAAAGATTCCTGGAGGTGATAATTCCCTCCTTCCAAAATATGAAGGAAATGAAGAAAGTCGATCCATGAATGCAGGATTTGGATGACTATTAACTGATGGAAATGCATCACGAAAGAAATGATGCCTCAACCGAGTAGTAATCTGCATCATAGCATCTTGAACTGCTTCAGGTTCTCCATTCATCTGTCAGTAAAGTGACATGTAGGTAATTTTTAAAGTTAGATGCTTAAATGCCAGATTATGAAGGATAACCCAAATCCCGTACCCAAAATAGACAAATGGGAACTACTTTGCAAAAATCTGCAATGATATTATCTTAACTCAGCAAAAATTGTACGACCCTGACATCCTGTTCATATTAAGTGATATATGCAACAGATGAACAAACCTGAACCACTTCTTCATCTTCCCCAGCACACTTTGGAACCTGCTCCTTTCCTAAAATGCGAATATATGCACCAGTCGACTTTCTCATTTCAGCTATGATGGAACCACCCTTCCCAAGAAGACAACCAATTTGATTGGAGGAGACCAGAAGCCTAGCTACCAAGTTCTGCTCCTTGCTATCTGGTACAGCCTTGACAATCCTGGCCTGAACGCGAAAAACAGCATCTTGCACGGGTGATATTCTATCTTCTGGATGCTGAAAAGTCAATGAAAAATGACCTTGTAACAATCTATAAATGCAAAAATTACAAATGATCAATAAACCTCATCATTCAAATACTCAATGAATTATTACCATACCGCAGGACCAGATACAAGTATAATGCGGTCTTCTGAGTCCAAGGCGCCTTCAACCACTTTGATGTCGCAGCCTGTCTCTTGCTGAAGAGTCTTTACCACGGCTCCTCCTTTTCCAATCACATTTCCAACTCTCTCAGTAGGGCACAATAAGCGAAAACTTAAAATTTCAAGAGAAGGTTTCAATCGACCAGGAATGCTGGTTTCATACTGTTTAGGAGCAAGAGAAGGTGCACTAGAATGAAAATTTCCAACATCACGAGGCACAGAGTAAGGTCCTCCATGAGTATACGAAGAACTACTACCCAGAGGATATTCGTGACCCCTAGAGAGAGACTGTCCAGATGAATGCAATGACTGTGCACTCATGCTCGAGGAGACAAGATCACTCTCATGGGCTGAATTTTCCATTAGCTGCTGAGAAACAAGTTCAAGAGCTTTCTTCACCACATCAATTCCCCCGATAATCTGCATCCATATCATTAATCATATCATTAAAGAAGTGTAAATAAAAATTTGGCATTGGGAACAAATCTTTTGTTTGGGTATTTCCCCCTAAATCCAAGCCACAAAAATTATGAGCCTTATGGCTAAAATAACTCTAAGGTATGCCACCTCCACAAACCACCATTTTCTTTCTATGAGTTTAGTATGAGATAAATGTACAAGTTTCTAAAATATTACTTCACAATGTCCATCAGGAGACAGAAGTGAAAAACTGCAACAGCATCACAAACCAGCAGTCAGGCAAAGAGTATTCTGTAAAATGTTTTATTTCTTTTTCCTTTTAGGTTCATCATTAATATGGGTACTCAATTTATCAAAAATAGCTGTCATAATTATACTGACAACCAAACTAGCAATAATAAAAACATTACAGGAAGCTGAGAAATTTCACAATGGATACTATGTTAATGAAGCCAAATTAACCACTTGAGCGTTGCAAAAACTTTTCCCAAGTACCAAAATTTAATTAAACAAGTTGAATTGAAAAGATGCAGAAAATTTTGAAAATAAAAAACAAAAAAAAGTCAACATAATCGTGCCCTTCAAAATTACCTGAACTAACTCATCACTGGATGCTGTAAAGGAAGGAAGTTTGTCCCTTGGAAGAATCCTAATTTGTGCTCCACTGTCAGATGACATTTGTTTGACTACACTGCCACCCTTCCCCAATAGGCACCCAACTTGACTAGAAAGAACAAGCAATCTTAAGACAAATGTAGACATCTTATCACCTTCAACATCTGTTCCATCCACCTCTGGTTCTTCATCAAAGATTTTCTCAGAAACAAGAAAGAGGGCTTTCTGCAATTGCAAGTTTGTAACCTCCTTCCGAAATTTAGCATCTTCCACAGGAAGAGAGTCTTTATCTTCTTTCTTTTTCTGCTCAGCAATATCACCTTCATTCTCCTCGACTTCAGAATTTTTGTTGTCTTCCTTACTATTCTGCTCAGGGTTCACTTCAGTTTCTTGATTAGAACCTCCAACGACTACTATCCTCTCATCACACCCAGGGATAGGGTCCTCTACTCTGACTTCTACACCTGTTTCTTCACGAATTTGTGATAAAACATTCCCATCTCTTCCTATTAGACTGCCAATCCTGGAAGCAGGAAAGAGGACACGAAAGACAGCATAGCCAGGAGATAATTTCAAGGATTGATTTTTGGAACGAGAACCTGATGACTTTTGCCACTTTCCTTTCCCATTAGGCTTGACAAAGTTCCGATCGCGTGATCTCTTTGAAGGAGTCAATGGAGCAGACATTCCTACTACTAATACAGAATAACTGTTCCGAATCGATTAACAGATGAAAAAGAAAACTGAAGCTCAGAGGCGTCCTGTGTTAGAAAACCAGCAAGTACACTGACCCCAATTGCATCTACAAAACACATTCGTTGAATAACTTAAGCAATTTGCATTCTGAAAATGAAGGAAAATGGCATTAAAGAAACGAAGAAAAACCTAGAGCCAAGAAATGGGAAAACTGTATTGCTAGACTCCGCTAAGGAAATGCAGTAAATAGAAAGCTCGCCAAATTGGGAACCACCCTGGAAGTGGAAAAATACACTCTCACACACATACACACGCATAGATACAACATCCTCTGCCTTCCATCATAAGAAATTACAAATGCACGAGTTTGAGGAAAGGTAGGGTTGTGAATCTTGATTGATTGCCCAAAAGAAGCAAGTAAAATGACCCGAAAAGTTTCAATTGTGGAGGCCCAGCTCAGGCAAGATAATCGAGATAATGAAAAGCTCTAACAAGAGTAAGAACATCCGATACTAAAAGAACTTACAGTTGCAGAGTTTTACGTGATTCTGGGTCGACGACCTCCGCCTTCAATGGAAATTCCAGTTTTCTGCTCGCGAAATGGTGTCCAGTTTTAAGCTTCTGTGCAAAATAAGTTGGAGAAGCGTGCGAAATCCCTAACACTCAAATTCCACAAAAGAAATCGAGAGGTTTTGCGTTTGCATTATTTTTTGTGTGCTGGTAACGCCCATTCGGGTCGGGGCCTTTGAGACGGACCTGACCAGATGGTTTCTTACGCCGCTCTTATTACGGGCAGGTTGTCCGACCCGACCCATATAATGCCCCGATTTTAAAATAAGCGCTTTTTTTTTTTTTTTTTTTGCGAAAGCATGAAAATAAGCTTTTCTCCCTCCTCATTGTAATTTTTACAGTTAAATATTACCATGCTTTTATCAGAATATAATATATATATATATATATATATATATATATATTAACCATGCTAAATTAGACAGTTTCTTCTCAAAAAAGCATGTTAAAATGTTGTTGGTGTTGAATATATTTTCACAAGGAATCTCTTAGATAGTATGTTTGAATCCACGCTCATCTATTTTTATTTCTAAAAGAAGTAAGAACAATATATTGAGAACTATTGTTTGTAGGTAAAATTAAAACTAATTTACATTAATATGAACTTTACGTTCTTTTTTAGTATAATATGAACTTAACTTGGTAGATAAAGCATCTAATCATCTAATGTGTGTGTATATATATATAATTTTATTATAATTTTGTACATGTAAAAGATATAATATTAATTTTCAAATCAATCATCTTTTTTTCAGTACAACAAATGTGGGGATAGGGATCGAATCTCCGAACTTAAGAAAATGAATAAGGTACCTTGCCTATGCTCATGTTGCTCAAAATAATCATCCTTATTTGGATAATATCTATCCAATTTTTTGTATTTGGTTTTGAGAGAAAAACAAATTTTGATTTATTTATAGCATATATAAAAGACATAGTAGAGGGAGAAAATTTTTGTTTCAAATTTACCCTTTATTTGTAACATATGTGCTAAATCTACCCTTTCATTATTTGATTATAAATTTAAAATATATATAAATCATGATTATAAATTGTTTCATGTGCATCCCATGTTTCTTACTAGTTTTTATAAAGCTTTGTGGAGTCCTTCAATTAAGTCTTTTCCTTCTACATGCCATAGTCGGTCACAATTGTTTCTCCATAGGATAGATAACATGATTTTCCCTTATACACTCCCATATTATTCTTATGATCATATGATTCTCACTCTCCCATTTAGCAAGTCTTTTTTTATTTTCTATCTTAATCTCGCATCAATTTTTATATGATTTTCATTGTGGATGTTATCGAACAATGTAAAAGTTACTTTTCTTTCCAATTTTACTTCCAAACTTGTTGTAGTGAATACAAACTTTTAAAGAATTTTATTTATGTTTCACAGTTTGTTTTCACTTTCTTTAAGCAGATGGAGCCTTATAAAGAGACATAACAAACACGCAACACAATACTAAATGCATACAAGTGAAGCTGCAATAAACTTCAATCCATAATTGGATATGATGAAAGATTCCAGACTCACAATTTTCTTAACGAAACATGAGAACGAATTTATTCAGTACATCAATAATCAACCTAACCAACATGTAAAAAATAATTGAAGTAATTTGATTAAAATTCTTCGAATTATTCCATGAGTTCTTATGGAGATTCTCCAACGTTAGGTCGTTTCTCCGAGTACTCTTAAATTGGCTCTCCAGAGCCTCCAAAATCAAAGCCGAGAACAATTTTTCTATACAGAAAGGATTAGGGTTCTGCATCCGCTCCTCGCAACAAACATTTCCATCGAATAGGTTTGACTCGATAAATTAATCGAGTCGCATATCATCAATTAAAAAAAAACAATTCCAGATAGCAGCATTGGCTTAATAGAGATTGAAGAGCCACACAATTCCTCAACCAAAATCCAGTTCAAGAGTCGGTGATACAAACAAATAAAACAGGAAAAGGAACAGAGAGAGTTACTGGTGTTACTCGCTAGTAGGCGGTGCTTGTGCGGCTGCCTCGACATTGGCGTCGCCGGAGACTGAAGAAACCAAGGTCCAGTCCGGAGGGAGAGGCGGCAGAGGAGGATACACAGTTGGCTGGCGCCGGATGTCCCACGGCTGAGTTTTCCGCGGCCTCGTTTTCATGTGATGTGCAGTCGCCTTCTTGGTCGGCCTTGACGAGCATTCAATCACCAAATTGCCGCCGGGGCACGGAGGTAGCTTGCTTGCAGATAAATCCGGCAATGGCGGAACCGAAATCCTGCAGCCGAAAAAAGTGGAAATCGACATGGTTGGTTCCTTCTTCGCTTCGGAGCGAGAACGCGAGAGGGCAATGGAGACCTGTCAAATGGGATTACATACGTTATCTTCGTTTTTTCTGATTTCCCTTTTAAAACGGAAAATAATATTTGGGTCATGGGCCGGTTCCATTGTTTGGATCATGGGCTTCTCCATGGGCCTTCTGCTATAAATTAATAAATAAATAAGATAATATATTTTAAATTTATTTTTTAACTAATGGATAGCAATATGCTGCATGAATCATGGATTAAATTGAGGAGCTTTCATTGTTTCTAATAAATTTATTTTTTCCATCCGAATAGAAGCAAGACTGAGTTTTTTAAAAGATAAAAAAAGTGAGAATGTCGGAGGAGCAGAGTGCAGAGCGCTTGACTTTGGCATATTTGGGTCGGAAAATGGCCACTCTAATTATTGCGTATTATATACTATACTCATTATATATTCCACATTAAATCTACGTAGAAAATTGAAATATAATCTTTTTAAACTCAATGTTGGGTCAACGTAACTGGGGTGGTAACTGGCTTTCTTTACTTTTCCTGAATCTGTGGAAAAATAAACTATATATTATTTTTAATTAGAAGGATGTGATGGTGCAGACAAAGAGCCATAAGCTGAGTAGTCAAAAGCTTGGAAACTGTGCGACCTTATGATATATATTAATCAGTTAATTTCATTGATGGCTCAACAATACTTCATCTAGTTTTACGTGCATAGTGAGACATCTCCTCATGTTGTAAAGTCCTCATTCAGTTAATTTATCTAATTCATGTATCTAATCTTCTTAAATTGATAATCCTATTTTACAGATCTCTTCATAAGTCTATAATTATATATATTTTTATCTAGTTTTAAACATAAATGTTACTGGTTCTACTTTTCATTTCACTTAAAACGTTGTATCACTATGTTGTTCTTAATTTATTTATACTATAGTAAAAAAAACATATAATTATAATAGTTAAAAACTATTGCTAATGTTAATCTGATTGCGATCAGTACTCATTCAAAAATATATATTGACAATATTAATGTGTTTTAAAGATGTATTTTACTAATTATATTTGTTTTGTTTTGTTTTTCCCAAAAAAGAAACTCAACCCCACGTAAAACTACGCTTATATTTATCAAAATAATAATCAGGGTTTTTTTTAATCATTTGTTTGTTGTTTTCCGTTCTATTGTTTATTGTTTCAATTTTTTTTCCAATTAACAAAAATATAACCACGTGTCTGGTAATTGTTTTTTTCTTTCTTTCTTTGTGTTTGAAACAATAAATGGAAACATATTTGATAATAATTTATAAAATTTTTTATTTTCTAAAATTTTAAATTAAAAGTAAGTTTGATATGAAAAATAAACTTTTAAATTAAATATTTAAAATGTTTTACATTGTTATATTTATTTTTTTATATCTATTATACATTTTATAAGTAAAACAATGATAATCTACGTTTTAAGAAAAAATGGAAATAGAAACCAGATGCTTGATTTTGTTATTTCCATCGTTTTGAAAACGTTTATTTAAAATGAGAAACCTACCAAAAGAACCGTTATTAAGTGGTTATATTTTTTTAAAAATATAAACAATAAACAAGAAATTAAAATATTATCAAATAGATCGTTAAAATATCTGACAAATTTAAATTCAAAGGTTAGTTTTGGAATTTTCTAAAATATAATTCTAAACCCAAACGTATGAGCGTTTGAATTTTCTTTAATATATCCCAGGCTCATTCCCGTGAGCCTGTTTTTTTTTTTTTTAAAGTGGAAATTTAAAACAAACAAAACAACCGAAGGATCTGCATTTTAAAAACATAGCATAATTAATATTATTGAGAATTAGGTTAGGTGTTGAATCGAAAGTGAGGACAAAAAAGGGAAACGACAGGCTAAATAAATAATGGGAGTTGTTAGTTTAGTAGTTAATTAGGAATTAGGATGGCCTTTTTCATTTGGTTGCCTTTGCCATCCGCATTAGCTCCAAACGCCACCAAATTCAAACCAAACGCAGCACAAGTTTCCAAAATTTTGTCCATTTTTTACCGTATCAATTTTCACGTTTCGAATCAATGCTTTTCCTTAAATACGGGTGCTTTATTTTGAAATCAAACACATAATAATTACCAAAACTCGGCTGCCCATAGAAACCAATGAACAAGGGTTAATAAGGATTTGTTATATTTTAGCATTTATATCTTCAAATGTAGTTTCCACCATTAGTTTGGAAAATAATCTTCATCCTTGAGAATCAAAAGGTAAATAACCTTCTTTAATTTTTTTTTAACTTCTTGGATGGAGACATGGACGAGTCCTACATGGACAAAAATGGGTATAAACTCTTTTTTGTTTTACCGTGCTAATTTCTTTCCCATGTTAATAATTAATATAATATCAGTTTTAATTTATCAATTACAAATGAGTGCAAACCCCTTCGCAAGCCATGGAGTTGTTACAAGTGCTTGCATCGTCAAACTTTTGATTTCATATTTTTTATATTTTATCATTTTAGTAACTATACCTGGAATTTATGTCGTTTTAATTAAATGCTATCTTTACATATTTATTTATTGCATTTTGAAAAATTATACAAACCAAATATGAATTATAAAAGAAGTCATCACAACTAAACCATTGAAATTATATAAATTATTAAATTAGTTGTTGCATTTATACCTACAAAATCATGAAAGTCTTGCAATTAACTCAACTACTAATAATAGTATTAACTCACTTAATTGGTTAAAATATATATCATCAACTAAAAAATGTCAAATAAGTCAACTTGAGCATAGTTCAATTATTTGTTGAAATATATGCTCTCAGCGAGTTTAAATTCTCATCTCAAACATTGTTGTACTAAAAAAAAGTACAAGTTCAAAATTTTGATTCACGCCCCACATGTTGTTGAACTAACAAAAATATACTAATAGTGCTGCTGTATTTAGCACATCCATAAATATTGATTTGCATAGTTATTTGTGGTACCATTTACATTGAAAGTTTAAAACTCAAACTTTCAACTTTTTACTTATATTTATTACCATGCACACGCTACAATAAAAGAAGGCCTACAGCGACATTATTTAGAGAAGAAAATAATTTTCATCTTTGCCGATGAGATGAAAAAAAATTTGTGGCTGCAAAAGCGACGTAAAATAAATTCATTGTTGCAAAAGCGTCGAAATTGAAGTTATATATTTTTATAGAAAGTGACAAAATTTTACCTTCTTATATATTATTTATACATAATATTTAAATTTTAAACATTGGCCTCCAGTTTTGAAATCCGAAAAATGATTTTAAATTCTTTAGGTTGTTTGGAACAAGAAAGATTTGAAATGAATTAAATTAGATTTCTTTGTTTGGATCTTAATCGAAAATGAAAAGAAAATAGAAATTTTATTGATTTAGACTTTTATTCTAAATTTATTAATTAGAAATTAAGATATGACCAGATAATTATATCAAATCCTGCAAAATCCAACGTGCTACGAAATAGTGGAATTCACCTACAAATATTTCATATTAATTTTTTTTAGAGTATAATTTTATATATTTTCTCTTGTACAACATACGAGGATGGAAGTTCGAAACTTATGACCTCTTGGTCAGAGATAGATACCTTAACCATCCGAATTAGGTTCGATTTGACATATTAATACGTTATTCGAAAGATTGCAATATAATAAAAAGGAAAAAATAAAAGTACGGTTTAATTTAACCCAATTCAGGGATTTGTATTAATTGGGAATGTGCCACGTTTTGAGGTAGACTAGACAAATGGGTCGAGTTAAAAAAGCAGAAGTGACGTCACAATGATGTGTTAGTGGTCAAAGCACATGAGTCGGAGGGTGTGATTGGATAGAAAGAATATATTTATTTATATTTTTGCAAATAACAGAATAATCTCCAAACCCAAAACGGTATGCACATCCTACGGCCAGCATCAAATCATCCGAATTCGCATCGGAATGTTTAATGCCGAGGGGACCACGTGACCTCCACACGTGTGGTGCTGAGGATTTTATACAGTATCACTTTTATTTTCTTGGTAATTTTCAATTTTCATAGAGCCGGGGGGGGGGGGGGATTCGGCATTGGTGGCCAGGATGGCGTGCCAGTGACGTGGCTTCCCCGGGAAAAGGGTACAATTGGAAATGAAGGGAAAATTTCGAACGTGGGAACGGTGGAGCCCACAAGTATAGGGGTAGAATTTTATGATGGAGCCGAGGGAGGGACGTGGTTAGTTAAGACTTGAGTATAAGTTTAATAATAATTAATAATATAATAGAAATTAGAAATAGATGGCGGGGTTTGAATAATAAAGAAAAAGGGAGATTAGAGGGACTGGATTGGAATTAGATTGACAGGCTGTACACAGCTGGAAACCAAATTCTGAAACCTTCTCCAAACGCAGCCCCATTCCCAGCCTGTTCGCAACTAATGCTTCTCTCTACTCTACTCGCCCTCTCTAAAACTCCTCTTCTCCCCTCTCTACTTTCGTACTTCTCTTCTCCTACGCACAGCAGCAGTAATTGCCTTCCATTTTCAGTCTCATTGATTCAACTGTTTTTCCCTTTCTGCGGGAAACTCTGAGCGCAAGAATCGCTGATGAATCGAGGTTCTGTTGGTAATGGGGTTTCGGAGGGTATGTGTGCGCCATTGTGCATGCATTTCTAGGTTTTGCTTCCATGATTAAGGCTGCTTGTTCTGACAGATTCAACTTTCTCTGCGAGTTGTTCTTCTTGTTCCGACTCGCTCTTGTGTGATATTGAGTTTTGGAACCGAGGGGCGTCCATGGATCCCTGCCCTTTTGTGCGTCTCACCGTTGGGAATCTCGCCCTTAAGGTTCCGGTGGCGTCGAAGCCTGCTCGCTCCCTGGTTCATCCTTCTTCGTCTCCCTGTTTCTGTAAAATCAAGTTCAGGAAACTGCCGTTGCAAACGGCGGTTGTGCCATTTATTCAGCCGGAGAATCAGTTTCCGGATGGTCAGGTTCAGTCCACGGCTGCTGCTACTTTTCATCTCAGTAAGTCTGATCTCGACAAGCTCGCTGGAAAGTCTTTGTTCGCTTCGAAACCATGCCTCAAAATCTCCATCTACAGCGGGCGGAGAGGCACGACCTGCGGTGTCGACTCCGGGAGGCTCTTGGGTAAAGTGTCCGTGCCTTTGGATCTGGCGGGAACTGAATCTAGGGCAACGGTGTTCCACAATGGGTGGATTTCGGTGGGGAAAGAGTCCAAAGGTTCGTGTGCGCAATTTCATTTGAATGTGAAAGCAGAACCTGACCCGAGATTCGTGTTTCAGTTCGACGGCGAGCCCGAATGTAGTCCACAGGTGTTTCAGATTCAAGGCAACATCAGACAACCCGTATTCACCTGCAAGTTCAGTTTCAGAACCGGCGACCGAACCCAGAGATCCAGGTTAGTCAATCTTTTAACCATTCTCCGCCGCTGTTAATTTAATTTTCCTTACCTGTCGACTCTTTTCAGTCGTTTTTTTAATTTTAGAGTTAAAATTTTGAGTTGCATTATTCCTCACGCCCGGTTCGTATCTGCTATCTTTTTTGCTTGCACACAAATTCCGCTTTTCCGCGCGTTCTTAGCTTGTTTTCGGTAGAATTTGAATGCTCGAAACCCGAATGCGTAAAGCTTCTATTTAGTGTACGGTAAAGTTACAATAAATTCAAGGGTTCTGCTTTACTCTTTCCTTAATGAAATTTTTAGAGCTAAAAAAGGCAACAGACAGAAAAATTAGCGGTTGTAAATGGTATTATAGCATCTTTACTCAATGCTTCATCCTCACTCAAATCCTCAGCTTGCACTTATTGTTCTCTGTGCCCCCTTATCTTTCTCCTCTTACTTTATTCAAAATTAGAATGATGGTACCATTTTAGGTAATTTACTGGTTTTTTGTTTCCCTTTTGGGAATTTAATTGTTTACTCTAGTAAATTTTAACTGGGGATTTTCCCGTTGCAGGTCGTTGCCCACAGAATCGAGCAGCTCGAGGGGGTGGCTCAGCTCGTTCGGAAGCGAAAGGGAACGCCCAGGAAAGGAGCGGAAGGGTTGGTCAATCACCGTCCACGACCTTTCCGGTTCTCCGGTCGCGGCTGCTTCTATGGTTACACCCTTTGTAGCGTCGCCGGGTTCTGACCGTGTCAGCCGGTCCAACCCCGGGTCGTGGCTCATTCTCCGCCCTGGGGACGGCACCTGGAAGCCATGGGGCCGGCTCGAGGCTTGGCGGGAGCGTGGTGGATCGGACGGACTTGGGTACAGGTTCGAGCTAATGCCGGACACGAGCGGCGGGATGAGCGCGGCGGGGATTGTACTGGCGGAGTCGGCTCTGAACTCGAACAAGGGCGGAAAGTTCGTGATCGACTTGGGGGGAAACTCGAACGGGAGATTGACGCCGGGGAATTTGACGTCGCCGGCGTGCAGCCCGAGGAGCAGCGGAGACTACGGGTACGGGCTTTGGCCGTACTGCGTGTATAGAGGGTTCGTGATGGCAGCTAGCGTAGAGGGCGAAGGAAAATGCAGCAAGCCCACGGTGGAAGTTAGCGTGCAGCACGTGAACTGCACAGAAGACGCGGCCGCTTTCGTGGCATTGGCAGCGGCCATCGATCTTAGCATGGACGCTTGCAGGCTTTTCTCTCACAGGCTCAGGAAGGAGCTCTGCCAGCCCTTGGATCTTCTTGCTTGAGATTCTGAACAAAATGGAAGTCTCGTGATCATCCTCTTCTTTTTTTTTTTTCTTTTTGGGTTTATTATGGTTTCTTTCTTTAATGCGTTTGGGTTTTTTGAGTGGCGCAATTTGTCGATGGGTTTTTTATTCCGTCGCCTGTGAGGAATTTGGTTCTGCTAACAAACATTTTACAGAGTATTGTACAGTCTGTGAGAGAGAGAAAGAGAGAGTAGAGAGTCAGAGACAGACAGGGCACTGTTTTTTTCTCTCTCTTTTTCCCTTTTTCTATAACTGGTGTGGCATCTGTCCGATTTCCATCCTTTTTTTGAATGGTTTGGTAAAAGAAAAAGGTTGGTTATGCAGATAAATTTTCAGTGTCTCTGACTTGACCATCCCATTTTTCATGTAACTTTGTTGATAAATTCACCTCTGACAATTAACCTACTTGGTTAAGTTTATGTCAGTGCTGAATGGAACAATTGTTAATTTGTTATATATATATATATATATATATAGCAAGCCTCTCTCTCTCTCTCTCCTTTTTATTATGTTATCAAGTATAGGTTTTATCTTTAATTATAGCCTATTTTGTTGAAAAACAGGCATGAAATTATCTTTAATAATTTCAGGAGGAGTTGGCAAGCTGTATTTTGCTGTGAGTTCAATCTAGTGGGCGGAGGAGAGGAGACCTTTCCAAACTCCAATGGTTTTAATATTCTTGATTACTTTTCTTTGATCCTGTCTTATGACTTGGGTTTTAGGTGATGCCTCCAACGTAGAAAGATTGAACTGTAGAATTAGATAAATGTTGTGTTGATTTAATATGAGAGCCGAGGGAATAGAAAATTTGAAAAATTGTCTAGTTTGGTGAGAGCAAATGGGAACATGAATGAGGATGATGATGGAAGAATGTAGAGCAAGGCATAGATGGTCCAAAATAGGAGCAACCAATGGTCCAAATGGCGCCATAATAGGACACACTCAGTTGCCCATCTCAAGATCTGTCACGCGCCCTCTTTCAAAACTCTCAGCCAGCTTAACGAATGGTCAGAAACCAGTCAGAGTTCACGTTCATCTTGTTTTAAAAAATTAAGCAAAAATGACAACTCCGGGGGGCCTTGGTAGTTAAGAGAAATTAGAGGAGAATTAAGGCATAATCACAAAATTAGAGATAATGGTGGCCGGGTGGGCTAATTTTGCGGTGGGTTTTGGAGTGACATATTTGTATTACATTGAAAGCAATCCTTTTTGAAACGTGGCACTGAGTTTGCATAACGTGGGGTCGTACTGCCACACACGTGCTTCTGAGTTTTTGAATCCCACCCCACCTGCTACTGCTAACCCTACTTTTCTATGTGCTACCGTTTTCTGAATACTCCACTCTTCCAATCTAAACAATTTACATTTACGTTTTTTTGTCTAATTATATATTTTAACACAATCACAGATGTATGAACTCATAATCAATTCAGGTATTATCCATCATCATCTATATTGTCTGTTGATGCTGAAGTTAAATAAATGAACCTACAATAACTAGTCTCGACACTAGTGCAGTGCCCTATCTAATATTATTCAACTATCATGTTAGAAATTGCAAGAAGAGATAAATAGTAAGTACCTTAGTAGATTAGTGACAAATTTTTCACTACCATACGGCCGTGTATTATGTTCCTTTTATAGGTGTTGGAATCGATTGGGAGGATGCTTGGTGTGCATGTGGTAGGATCTACTTATGTACAGCTTTGACGACAGGCCATTAGGAGACAATCTTAGCGAGTGGTAGCACCCGTGTCGCCAGCCACACTGACTCACTACAAATGTCCTAAGTGTGGCGTATTATGTTTTTTGCTAAGCCCAACGTTCGTAGGGAGTTTGGTCTCCACTACCAGATGTTGCTACTTGAGCCTCACATGTTTTCTGCTCGTCTCACCATCAACATGGTCAATGATTCAATTTCCCACGGTTGAATTTCAAAAAACCAAAAAAAGAACTCTTGACCGTATATCTTAATGTTGTCTTTTTTTTTTAGAAAAGTTAAATTTTATTTTTATTTTTTGAGATGATATAATTAAGTTTTTTTTTTTGTTTGAGTACAACATGTGAGGGGAGGAATCGAACTCACAATCTTTTGGTTGAAAATATATGTTAATTACCACTAAATTATACTCGTTTTGACAGATGATATAATTAAGTTTTTAAAACTAATAAAAAAAAATAATGTTAGCGGTATATTTTACACGAAGATGGGTCAACTTTGCAGTTGTGTGTTTTTCTAAATTTTTTAATGAGAACTTCGGTTGTTTGATTTGAGATTGCATCAGCTCCAGCGAGGCATCAACCGTACTGTAGATTTGCAGAGCAAACAGCAAAGCAGAACATTTGAAACTACGGCTTTAGGGCAAAATTGAAAATAATAGACCGCCGATCCCAAATTAAGCAACCATAGATTAATTTATTCTTTTGAATTATTTCCCGAATAATATCATAAATCAAATAAATTACGAATCTCTGGTTTAATTGTTTTGGTTGTTCATCTATTTTGCGAGGTCGGGAGAGGGGAGCTACTGTAAATCTTGGTGAAATGAAACCGCTGGGATGGTGGCTGCTACTGGTGGGTTCGCTCCGATTGGCCTCCGTTTGGTTCGGATTCTTCGACATCTGGGCTCTGCGGCTCGCCGTCTTCTCCAATACTACCAGTAATCTCTCAATCTCTCTTGGAAAAATCTTAGACATCCATTAATTTAGCTTCTGCAACTCACGTTGAAGATGTGCATTGTCTTCTCTTGTATCCAGATGCATGAATCTAGTACTGTTATCTCTCTAATACTCCCGTGAGAAATTAAATTTGCACCGGAATTAAAATTCGAAATACTTCTTTTATTACGCTTTGCTATCACGGACTGGAGTTGTTGTTTCGTATTTCGACCCGTGACCTACAGGGCAAATACCCTAATGTTTAGCTCTGTTTTCGTGTTTTACATTTTCCAAAGCAAAAAATGTAATCGTGTTTCTTCACACAAGGTGAATATTCCTAAGTTGGAACCGGAATTACCTTTTGAAATTGTCTTTCCTTGAGAACACTAGCTTAATTTGATGTATAAGAGGGCTGTATACGGTTCCCGAATTCCAGTTTTGATATCTTCTCTTATTTGTGAACTTCTGTTTCATACTCGATATTCTCTGTTGAAAGAAAGTATATAGACTATCAATATTCATTCTTCATGCTGGCAGATTTAGTTTTCACTCCGGAAAATTGTGTTAAGAGGAAAAGCCAGCAAGGTGGATATATCCATGCCATAATCAAATTGAAACCATGGCTCCTTAGTCTCACGGAACAAACACAAAATAAGTATGCACATTAGCCCGACCAAAATATTAGCAAATATTTCTTTCTTCCCCATAAGTTGCTCAACTTTCCAGTGTTGTTTGGCTATGTATCTTGTTTTAGTGAATGAATGTGTTATCATTTTGTGGAATATTCTGTTTCATTGTATTGTAGATGTTAGATTATTACTAATTTAGTATTTTAACCTATTATGGTTAGTTTATTCATTTAGATTGTTTCTTAATTGTTTTCATTGTGAACTCAAACTTCGATCGGTGAAGTTCAAAATGTTGCTGTAAGTGCAAGTTGGAATTGATAATTTGTGGTTGTAAATATAAGATCTCTTGTCTTGATGGTATGTTAAATTATTATTAATTCTAGAAGCTCAAACTATTATGTTAGAGGAAATTTTCTTTTATTTAAAGTGTTCCATAGTCTTCTCATTGTGTGGACTCAAAACATTAGTGATATCATGTTAAATTATTATTAGTTCTAGAAGCATAGATTTATGTTGGAGAAAATTTGTTTCTTTAAAGTATCTGTCCTCTTCATGTGTGTGGATTCAAACTTGATTTTGACTAGCAAATCTAACATGTGGATTTGTAGTAAATAGGAAAATAGCTATGCATGGATTTCAATGTAGAGAGGGTCCCCTATTCTAATGTCATATTAAATTATCTTTAGTTTTAATTATCAGGTTAAGGTTAGTTCACTATTTAAGTTATTCCTCAACTTTTGGTGCCTATTCATGGTATTATATTTGGGTATGCTTAATCCTGATTATTCCTCTCTCTTGCTGTCTCTCGTGATAGTGACTGAAGTTCATGGAAGGACATTTGGAGTGTGGACACTCCTAACTTGCACACTCTGCATTCTCTGTGCATTCAACCTTGAGAATAGGCCCATTTATTTGGCGACCTTTTTATCTTTCATATATGCTTTGGGGCATTTCTCAACGGAATACTTGATATATCATACCATGTCCATCGCAAATCTGACGACTGTTGGCATCTTTGCGGGTATGACTGCTAGAATTAAATTCTTCAAGATTGAGTTGAATTTCTACTTTCACACCTTTTGCTCTATGTTCTATTTTCCTCTGGTATTTTTTAGCCTTAACTAAAACGAATAATTTCTCATAAAAATTTATCTGAACTGATCCTATATGGCTACATACTGTTACGAGATCAAATATGTAACTTGTCTCTGAAGCCTGGTTCTCTCTTTCTTATGACACGGTAACATATATTAGTTGGCCATTTCAGACTTGAAGATCGATTTTGCTCCCTTTCATGATTTTGCTTTTGTTCTGAAATATGATATTTGTTGCTCAAAAGGGGGAAGAAATAATACTTGTTTTGTTTACTCTGTTGTTTTTACCTTCAAATTTTGATTAACCATAAAGATAACTTCATTGATGTTAACTTTTTGATAACAGGTACATCAATAATATGGATGCTGCTCCAGTGGAATGTACACCAAAGAAATCACCCCAAACATTCTTAATGAGTATTTGCTCAAATTTAATCTGTGGAGGAACTTATTTTCTTAGATTCAGGATGTTGAATAAACAGAGAATATTGCTGTAGTAGACAGAACCCGTGTCTTCCTTTTAATCGGTTTTTGTTGGTTCAGTATACTGCCTTGCTGATGGTCCTCCAAACTTGTACTGAAAATGGAACTAATTGAGCTGCCATTGCCAAGGAACAAGCCATTTGCTCTATGAGGTTTCTTCATTGCAGTTTTTAGTTATAAGAGGTCAATCTTTTTCGTAACAGTTGTCTCATAATTTAAATTCCTTTGAAATTTCTGGCATGATTGATCCCGCTTGCTGCTGCAATCAAGATGCTCATCCTCACTATAATACTCGTACTAGGTTCTGCTTCACAATTAAAACCAAACCGAGACCGTGACAACCATTTATTTATTCTTGATTGCCATCAACGGCTGGGTAAAGATGGAAGACTCAAATTGAATTGCATCAGTTGTTACCTTAATACCTTGTTATTTAGCATCCTGTCCCAACTCCACAAACAACATAGCACAAGTACACTGCACTATAGATTGGCTTGTAATTTCAGATACCACGTTCTCTGTTTCTCCCTCTCCCTCTTACTCAGCTTTTTACCTGTAGCGCTTATGGGACAAAAGGAAGATAATTGCCTCATGGAGTTGACAAGCCCCGACCTCCTCCCACAGCCACACGGTGGATCGATCATATCAGAATTGTCATTTCCTCCATCTTTTTCCAAAATCATTCTGTAAGTCATTTCAATGTTATTCAAAGGAAATAAACATGCATTTGATTTGAGATCACTCACTTTGGTTGGGTTGCTTTGTGCAGCTGAAATTTGCTCTGCTTGTGACCGTCTGAATAAATTTAGTTACTTTGGAATGGGCTAATCTTGTCGGAGCACCCCTTTGTATCTTTTTGGTTCTTCAATTTCAGACACGATTCTCTTCAACCGAGACAGACTGGTTGGGTGCCTCAAGTGATAAAAGAAATTAAAACTGAATTCTGAAAAGGATCAAGTGGACGGTATTGAGACTAAATCACCATCTATCTCCATAAAGCAAAATTAAATTCTCCTTTTACTTCCACTTGCTGCATACTATTATTCTCCATATATTCCCAGGCGCTTCTCTAGGACGTGCAAGCAGCAGCACTTTTTGTTGAATTCAAACAGGCGGAAAGTGCTACACCAACTCACTTCTCACCAAACGCGAGGCTACAGCTTCAAGAGCTAAACTTTTTTTTGAAAAAATTATTCAAATGCGTCTACTGAATTTTACACCACAAACTTTTGAAAATTCTAACGCTTCTCAAGTCCTCCTGACACAAAACTAATCTCTTCCTTTGCAGTAGTTGGAATTATCAGTTAGAGACTGTTAATTTGCTTTCTTGATGCACAAAATACGCAGCGGTTCAACTAGCGCCATACCCGATTGCACATCAATTCACTTCACGCCCCTAAACTACACAACACATTTATGTATCTGATATTCAGGCCAATGCAGTCAAGTACAGATGTTGTAAGCAATGATCAACCCAGCGCAAGCAACTGTGCTTCCCTTCCAGGTTGTTGTTTGAGAACTCGAAATTAATTGTCAATAATTCAATTTGTCACATGCTATAAGAGAAAATTGTCAATCATATGTTGGATTACACTGACCCCATCAGAGTTGACACTGTACCTATTGACCTGAAAGAAACGTGTAATAAGAAATTTTTACTTGAGAACAACAGCAAGGTCAAATCCAAGGATGATCACTCGCAACTCACAACAAGTGTCTAGTTCTGAGTATCCTAGATAAAGTTTTAGGCTGCAGGATAAAAACTTGCCTGAATGGTAAGGTGTGCAGCATGCCTTTGTTTACTTTCATGGAAGTCAACATCGACCCGGTCCCAGCCCACACTTGATAAACCTTTGATCATTTCTTCTACAATTATTTTTACCACGATAAGAACATATGAACAATAAAATCACAAAAAAAAAAAAAAAGCTTATGAATAAAAATAACAGGAGACAAGCTTGTGATAGGTTTCAAAGTGACTAAGGAAATTAAAGTGGTAAGGAGTGCTAATTCAAGTGGCAACTAATTATAGAATTGGTTACCTTCCAAACGAATTTTCTTGCGTCCATTGGCTTTGGCCTCTGATGGAACATATAATTGTGAACTGGAAAGTTTTGCTGTCTCAACGTTAACAATATATGGATATTTGCTATCTCCTGATAAATGTTTGAGCTGATAGGAAAAACCAGTGAGGAATTAGTTCAAGGTCCGCATAGAAAAGTTGGTGTAGAATGTCCAATATTACCTTTGGCAACTCCTTGCGACGCCTTATCGAAGATGTACTCCATCCAACGACGTCTGTACATAGTGTCAAGATTTATATATAAACCGAGGGCAGTAAAACTGTCAATCTGATAAGCAATGACTAAAGAGTAGAATAGAATTGATGACTCGAGTATTTAATCATTTTGAATTCAGATCTTAGAAATATAGGTCAGTAGAGAAACAATAACAAGGATACTGTCATAACGCACATTAGCGTAGGTAACTCGACGCCTAAACGACTGCAAAGCAGATCTGCAGTAGAGAAAGAACCATAATGTTACTGGTCAGAATGAGTTTCGCTCAAAGCAAGCAAGAAGAAAATGTTGCAAACTCGATCTTAAAAAAAATGGTCTCACAAAAATTTGAGATCTTCGCGATCGCCAGCCATCTGAAGAAGAAGGGGGCATTTTCTATTGTCAAGTAAAAATAAGTGTCTCCCAGTCTTACCAAAGAAAAGTGATGTGCAAACAGCTACTTTTTCCAGGACATAAAAGCCACAACACATGGGGACCTGTAATGTAAAGAACACCCCATAATATCACGATCCACATGACTATAAACCATAGTTGTAAGGAAATGCAGAAACATTGCATGTTAATTAGACGGCTGTTTTATAAAACATGGAAGCTCACAAGCATATAGAAGATAAGAATATATGGTCAAATAGCCTATATTTGGCCACCAAGCATTTCTAGACACAATGCAGATGATGCCTTTAAATTTTTCATCACAATGTCACATTGTGACAAAAATGCAGAAGCGCCACTTATGTAAATTAAACAAGAATAGATAAAAAAAAAACATTGATTTATTCACCTGTTTATGCCCTCTTGAACCAAGATGTGGGGTTGCACATGTAATAAAATTAACAGGTTCAAGCCCTGCTATTTTCCCTTTAAATTCCTCTTTCCTGCTTTGATCTCTCGACCACCCATGATTGCTACACTCTCCATTTACTTTGACATCTTCTTTTCGTTCATCTTGCTCGTAAAGCTTTGCAATGGCATACCTTGCTATCAGGCCGCCTAAGGAATGGCATAGGAAGGAAATCTTTTGAACATCTGGATGCCGTTCGATAACCGACACAATCTGAATAGAAGACAGAAACATAAATAGAGCAATTTTAAAGATATAAGTACTTTTGACATATGGAAAATAAATAAAATCTACATGGAAACATGGAAATACAAAGTTAGTGTTGGAATGATGGCACACCTCTTCTGCTAGTCTTCCTCCCATCACATCAACACCATGAAAGGTCAATGTTGAGTGATTACATTTACTACCTGTAAAAGAGGCTCGTTACGATTTGAACACAAATGTATTCAGATAGAAACAGAAAAACCAGAAGAAAATATGCAAAGGGTAAGCTTCCTTCACGTTGTGTTTACTTTTAATGTTCAAAGTAAAAGAAGATCTCATTGAAAGACTCACAATGAACAACAATATCTTCAGGATACGCCTTCAAAAACTGCGCCGCTGCATATTTCCAATCTTCAGCACTGCAAAATGCATTACCCAGAAAAGAAAAGAAAAGAAAAAGTCTATATAAATACCAAATGGCAGATTCGTCTGGAGTAACTCAACATTCTACAGTTAAAGCTAGGAATTATCAGAAGTAGAACAACAAGATCGCGTTGATTATGAGATAACTCGTCGGTTAACCGATCCATGGTAGTGATTAATCAGAAATTGACACAGAAACAGAGCCATTTAAATGCAAGTGAAGATATAGATGGGTACAAATAACCAAAAGAATTTCACAAGAGTAACCTGCCAACGAGACCGTTAACCATTATGAGAAGATGGGTGGGCTTCCGACGATCCACAGAACCATCAACGACCTCCATATCAAAATTCCCCTTCTCGTCGCGTTGCACTCTGAAACATCGGAATCCGATCCTGGGTAGGTAAAACAACGCCGTACGAATCCGATTCTTCTTCGGCCCATTCGTCGTCCCGTTCAAATCTACTTCTCCCCTTTTCTCCGCATTTTCCACTGATCCTCTGTTTGGCATCTCGCCTACAGTCTCGGAAGTCGGCGTTTCCGACTCCAGAGAACCCATAAATAAGCAAGCGAGAAGAAAATGAGAGGTCAGCGGAATAAAAGGAAGAGAAGGCAGCGTTTGAGAGTCAGCAACCCCGGAACGAAGGATTCGAAATTGTTCAGCCCGCTTGAGGTTAGGTTGAAAGCGGTTGAAGTAGTTATATGGGAAAATGGCCAATCGCCCACATGCGGCCCCACCGGCTTACGATGAGGGCCCACAGCCATTCTGATACTCCGACGGCGATGGCCATGGCGACTCTGACTTTTATCCGCAATCTCACCCCGACGCTGAACCTTCATTTCCATTCTCCAGAATTTCCGATTCATAAACTTTGATCATCAAGTCAAATAGAGAATTTACAGTGGAAGAGAAGCGTGGGGGTAAATTTGGGAAACTGGGGTGGTGGTGGATCTGTCAGCTTCTCGTTGTCTTTGAATTCAATAGAAAAGTGTAAACAGAGCACCGCCATTTCCACGCTTTGGACTTGACCTCTTGGGTTCTTCCGGGGTTTGATGGTGGCTGACTCAGCAGATCACATTTCTCCAATGATTCGGCGCCACGAGTCAGAACCGCTGAACCTTACAGTGAGCTCGAAGCAGGTAATTGCGAACCCAATAATAATAATATTATTATTGGCATTTGCCCATTGCCCATTGCCCATTGCCCATTGCCACCGTCTTTTTATTTTTTTCAACACTTTTGTATTCGCTTCCATATGAAGGAAACGCTCCCCTCGTTTTCTTGTTTACTAATTAAGATGTCAAACCCAAATCGCGTTTAAGTTCAAAAAATCATTTCTATGACCAATTTTCAACTTGTGGGATATCGTCTGATTTGATTAAATAAGCTTTTAATGCTTGATTTCATTGAATCTGATACTAAAGATGACGAGTTATAATTTTTCAGAGTTGAGCAAGTCCAAGATTAGTTCTTTTTTTTTTTTACCTGGGAAGGAGGAATTTTGAATATTCTTCCTATTGTTTTCTCATATGAATATTTTAAAGTAAGGCCAAGCTAAGAATTTCCTCTATTTTGTTTTAAATAATGAGGTACTTATCTAATAGCTAAAAAAGGATGGTTTTTTTCTGTTGAAGTGGTTGGCCAATGCATGTAGGTTGAGTTGTCTTCTAGCAAAATCGCCAGTTTCGGTATAAAAACTGTCATATTTCTTAAATTGTTTTACAAACGATCATAGGTAAACCCAATATTGGTTGATAAAAGACAACTCATTGACTTTATATTAGGGAAAATATGGCGTGTTTTGACCGATAAATTAACTTCTAGAATCTCTCCCGTGGAACCCAGAAACTACCCTGCCCCAAAAATATATCCCTCCCTAATTTTCAACTTTGATTGATTTTTTCCCAATTTTTTTTGTCTTTTTCTTCTTCGACTCCCCAGTTGTAGAGAGAATCGCATTTTTATTGACTTTTCCCAGGGGAAATATTTTATCGACTTAAAAAGAGAAATAAAATAGAATCTACATTTCCATTGACCGTAATTATATATATAAAAATTAGCCTACCAAACAAATCCAGATAGATCTTGAGGGCGAAAATAGCCTACTTTCATTAATTTGAAATAGAAAACGTGCATAACTGTGGCAACCAAGCCTTAATATTTATTGGGCTCTGATTTTAGGATTTTGAGAATAAATTACATCATTAACTAACCTACCAACTAGATTCTCGAAAAAAAAAACCTAATCCTAACAACTAATTGAACTATATTAAAGTCAACATGAACTTAACTCAGTAGTAATTAGTATCTATTTTTTACCAAGAGATCATAAGTTCAAATCTAGTACCTCACTTGTACTAAATAAAAAATAAAAAAATTACAAATATACCTCTAATAAGCTTCCATCATATAGGAAAGCTTTTTCTAACTAGTGATGACTCGTATTTATATTAGAAATATTTCGCCGCCATTGATTCCATCCTTTTTCTTGCAAAATAATAATCCAATGTTATATACAATTAACTTTAAAAGATTAACTACAGGTTCGAACTCAAATTTAGTAGCTTCAGACGGCCTTGCCTAACGGGAACTTGACGTGCACGACATTCAAATTAAACTCTAATATTGAGATTTGAGTACAGATTTAAAGCAAATTGTTGATTATTTTATGGAGGCCATCCAGATTTGATTTCTTAATTTAACATGGCGTATCAAGTTGTTACATATTTATAATTATTATATTCTAAATATTCTTATTGGGCATTTCAACCTCTTACTTAGGTAACCAGTGGACCCAGCGAAGCCATACCCTGTAGCAGCCTAAGAGACAAGCCTGTGAGAAGAAATATAATATCTGCAAGGATTCGAATCTGGACCGTTGATTTTTCTTCATGTAAAAAAAGAACAAAACTTTAAACCAAATACAGAAATTATAATAATCATTACAATTTAGAGAGAAAAAAACAAAAAAAGATGAGGTTATGTATAGCATCTCTCCAAGAAGATTTAATAATCAAAACAAGGCCAGGTTCATTTCCCAACAGAAAAAAAAAAAAAAAATTTGAGTTTTAGATAAACATCTTATGCGGCTACCATTATGTGCAGTGATCAGTTCCCCTAGCTTGAGTGAAATCAGAAATGTGCGAGTAAAAACATTTAAAGTAAGATTAAGATTATTAGATGATTAATTCTGATTGAAATTCAAATATCATCTAGTAGCCTGTGGAAAAATTAGACGGAAAGCACAATAAATAATTTCAGCGACATAATCAGACAGATGAAATGAACTACCTACCTTCACAACTACTCCTTATTCAGAACTTTAGGAACTCTAATGTACGGTTCATCAAAGACTGGAACTGCGCCAATCATGGCCTCTCTGAGAAAAAATAAAAATAAAAATTTCGAAATTATGGCTAAAATTTTCTGCCAAACGTTATGATAGCCCATGTTGAAAAAGAACCAGGTTACCTATTCTCAAATGTTTCAGAAATATCATTCCGCTGATTGCCACCTTCAGTATCTGTAAATATTATGAAAATTAGTACTAATTTTTGCTGCACAACAGTTGTTTTCCTATCTTGCCGACACAAAACTTGAGGTTTTAGCATCTTAATCACTTGATAGAATCCATGCTCCAACTGTTCCCCCAGTCCCAGAAATATGTATAAATGTTTGTGGGGAGCAGCTTTATTGGGATTGTGAAACCGTAATCAATTATCTTGGCCATGATAGCACAAGTAAACAGAACAAAGTTTCGGATCCTATTGGTGCTATCCCCTTCATAATGTGCTTCATTGCCTCACCTAGCATCCGTCGCGAGAAAAAGGCAATACCTCCATGTCTTATGAATAATGATTATTATTTTCCAATGAAAATATCATTTTGTCATGTAGAATTTACATTTTAGAAAGGCTTATGTGCTTTGGAGGCAACACTTAATAGTGAGAAACATGCAAAGGCATTGCTAGAAGAACAACAAACAACGTTAAAAGAATGATTGACAATAATGAACTCCTAAAAGTGGTGGCATGCACCTGCTCTTATGGAAGGCTCAATACTTTGAAGATCAACCGTCTGGAGCTGCCCAAACCTGCAGCATTGCATAATATTTTTCATATTAAAGTTATTAGAAACTAAAGGATACAACACCTGAGAGAATAGAGTTAACAGAACGAACAATTTCATTGGAAAAAATGTATAACTCATGCTCCGAATGCTTCTATCTCAGTAAATAGTCTTGACTCTCGACTCTTGAGTGACTCAACCAACATACAAATATATGGTTTTATTTCAGTCTCGATACTTCCAACCTATACAGAAATCAAAGTTACATTGAAGACAATTATAAAAGAAAATAGGACACAAGATTTTAACTTGGTAGCGAAGGCACATGACCTTAATCCAGTCAGTTCGACTTCTACCCAGCATCCCAACCTACTACCTATTGGTGGCACCATAGCAGAAGTCACCTCATGAAGTGAAAATTGAAACTTGTAATCTTGGGAAAGGAGACCTCAGCCTGGGCTATCTCAAAAACAGAAATGTGGCTTTACCTTTCAAATGCAAGCGGCATTTCTCTCGTGACCAAAATTTCTCCAAGATGAACATCGTTATAAGCAAATATGGTTTGGCTAAAAATGGCTGCATCACTTTGGAAACTACAATGGCAAAAGTCCCTCTCCCTGGAATTTCATTGCTAAATGTAGAGAGGACGAAGGTAGTTTTGAATGTTAAGGTGGTTATGGCGCCTCAGATCGGTGTATTGCCTTACAGCCTCTGAAGGAGAAAATTTCCAAAATTTCCTACCTCACTAATGTGGACTCCATCCAGGCCGGGGATTACTGATTCACTGGAATGTAGCTACTAATGGTTGGAACCCCAAGTTTAGAAGGCCGCTTTAGAGCTTTTTTAGGAAACAGAGCTTTAATTTAGAAGAGTAGTCCTAAAAGGCTATATTAAAGTATGTTTGTACCACAAGGGAATAATATATTTTCCAGTTTAATAAGACTCGCAATCCTAGTTAGGAGAGTCCTCCAGATTCATGAGTTTGATGCTTACACATTGTTAAAAAATCAACAATGAACAGAGGAAGCTTTCGAGTATTATTAACTTCAAAGTGAAAAAAGAGCTATCAGAACTACATTGCGAATGCTCTAATCGCTCATGTGATTATCTTTAAACTAGAAATTTAATGTAAAAAATGTTACAAAACAACAAAATAATTTAACTTCCAGTCTTTTGAGAAGTTGCCCACTACCTGGCCTTTTCTTTTCTTTTACATCTCCTTAAAGATCACACTCAAACAAATTTTTGTAATCACGCTTGAAATTTGATCTCTTCACCCTTCCGGTTTAGAGAAGTATTCCCCCAGTGTCTAAGGCATAACAGGAACTTGTCTCATAGTAAGTTACCAAGAGGCCAAATTACCAAGAAAGACAATACCAGTGAACATATTCCACCTCCTACGTCCAACACAGATCCTACTCTCAGTCTCAACTAAGAAAACAAGACAACATTCTTGATAACTTCATATTCCCTACAGAAGCCACAGACTCATAATCTAAATCTTATGCCTGTCACAGGTCAAGAACTTTGAATAACCTACTTTTACCTCGTAGAGAGTGTGAGTATTCTATTCTTGCGTTAACATACATTAATATTCATCAAGATACCAAATGTGTTTCAAGATCTATTAGTCAAGACCTCCTCCTTTAAACGTTAATATGGAACTCATTAGTATACAATCAGTTCGTACCAAATTATACAAAATACATAGCGCAGTACTTTCTGTAAGCTAGCGGGAGATAAGAGAGAGAGAGAGAGAGAGAGAGAGAGAGAGAGAGAGAGAGAGGAACTTACCAGTCAACAACTTGTCTAATTTTAGGAGCAAACTCTTCAACCTGAATCAGACAAACAAAGAGGAAGCAAACACGAAAAGTAATACCTATTTCAATTAGTTGGAAAATTTAAAGAAACAGAAGAACACATTGAGGTGGTGAAGACCTCGCATACCTCAGTTGGAGTGAGAGAGATTCGAGCTGTTTCAGCTAAACGAGGCACATCCGGAGGTTGAAGAGAGGCCCGAATCCGTGGAGTAGTCGAACATTTTCGGATTTTGTTGCTAGAAATAGGTAGCGTATGGAATTGGAAGCCATTATAAATGAAGATTTGGCGCTGCAATGATGGGAGTGATAAAGCTCCTTTGAGCAGAGGCAGAGCTTTGCTTCCCATCCTAATCGTGAAGGGGGGAAAGTCGAACGTATCGCCAAGTTTTCTATTGCGCCTACTCTATACAAATAAAAAATAAAATGTTTGATAAATTTAGAAGTCCATTATTTATTTATTTTCATTAAAATATTTATTACATTGGCAAGCAACTACAGGATGGGGTTTCTTTGAACTCAAATGAAATCTATTCTTTTATAATTTTATTGGACAAAAAATTATAGGTTAAATTACAAGTTTAGGGTATGATTCTGAACTTCAATATTGTATGGTTGTTAAACTTTTAAGAGTATTTAATATGTTCCTAAATTTTAAATTTTGTATAACTTTCAATTTTGTATCAATCATTGATCTACTCAAGACTTGTAAAAATTTACAAACCTATTAGACTATTTCAATTTCAGGTCTAAAAAATTCATTAATTTTAAGGAATGTCACATAAAATTAACAACTTAGAGACCTATCAAACAAATTCAAGGGTCTATTAGAACAAACGCGACCAAATTATATACAGATCTTTTATAATTGATCCAAGTAGAATATAGAAAGTTAGTTTCTGGATAAACATTTAGCAAAATATACTTTTAGTCTTTTTAATTTAAATAGTTTCTATTTAATTGTTATAATTTTAAAACTAATAACTCAACTCATAGTTCAATAAACAATCCTTTTTACTCTTATGAATTCACATAAGTTTGCAATTTCAAACTTCCCAAAACTAGTCTCTTTTACTCGCTAGAAATCTAGGGTTTAAGGGACTGCAATTGCTTCATAGTTTACCACTCTCGCTCACACACTTGCCATTTACAATTCAGATATGAAAATTTTGATCATCATTTCAACTCAAGCAGGTGACCTGTTCGCCGGGTCCTTTGGGTGGGTTATGAACTATATGCCTAAAAAATGTGTATATTTGGGAATTGAAATGGATATTTACAACCTATTCTTTGCAAGTTTTCAATAAATTACAGGATATAAAAGTAAGCTTCGTAAGGAGCAGGCGCCTGGATTATCATCCTTTGTCTGAATCTCCTCCATTACCTATCCTCTCTGCATTTACATTATTACATTGATGAAGTTGGGGACCATGAAATGAACTCCTGCGAGTGTCGCCACTAGAAAGAAGGGGAATTGTACTTCCTGTGCTCTGACTACTCCCCGGCAATGAAGCAGATGTAACAGGGGTGACTGGAGATGTTTCTGCATCAGTCTCCCCACTGTAGTTTGAACCGTCTTTTCCGATTCCTAGAACTGCATACAAGGTGAATCAGAGGAGCCGAGACGAGAGGGATATGAGTTTCAAATCGTCAACTGCTGGTGGCGATTAAACAAGCAAAAAAAGAAGAAAGAGAGGCTAAAAGTGCTATGCTTCCACTTCTCCTACGTATAAAGATTACCAGAGAAATTAACCAAGCAAAGAAAAAAAGTGACCTGTTGGCGAAGATATCACTGCAGGCAAGTTCGAGTGAGTTTGTGTGGCGGGATTTCCAGCTCCCTTTTTTAACTTTGACTGAAAAGGTTAGCCAGAAAGCTCGTGGTAAATCAATGATCACTGGATAACTATCACATTATAGCAACAGATATTTCAGTTCATACCTTGAGATGCTCTTCACAATGCTTCACAACAGCTGAAATATTAGCAAAATGACCATGCACTAAGGTGTACGCCCACAAGAGAAGCTTCCTTGGCATGCTGAAATCTAGGATTTCAACACCATCCATGCGATGTTGGAAGTTTACTCCTATTGCTAATCGATGTGGAACTAGATACAGGTTCAAGCCAGATGGAAGTAAAACGCAGGAGCTCTCACGAAAAAAATTGTACGAAGATCGGAGCAAAGAGTTAGCAGTTTCCCAGTTTACTTCTGCAGCTCTTTTAACAAATACGTTATTCATTTTGGACAAAATCGGGCACCATTTTGGTTCAAGACTTCTCAGATGTGTTGAGTCCTCAAATGTTGAACTCCATAATTCGTTAATTTGCAAATCCACACAAAGAAGCTGGTTACTTTCTAGACCACAAGGTAAGGAACATGACGTTTGAATTTCAGTCGAGGATTCAGAAGGCACGGGAGTGATCAGTGCCAAGCTAATTATAAGGGATCTACACCATGCAGTAGAAGCATGCCTGCAAACTTTTGCAATGTTAATATTGGACAACTTTGGATTCTTAAAACGTTTGCGAATCTTCTCATTCATTGCTTCAAGATTCTCAACCTTGACATTTCTCTCCAATGTAATGATATGATCATGAAGATACCTGCGGCAATCAGATTCCATAAGTTTATGTCGAGGCACAAAAGAATTAGTATTAGAAAAGTCAGAAGAATGCACTTGCTGCACGACACTATGTCCACAATGGAAAATGAAAAAATTTTGATAAATCAGATAATTCTTTAATATGATTACCCAAACAAATTGCTTTCTGATATTCCGGGGCCTTTTATTTCAGGCAAACTGCACAGTTCTGGCCAGACGTTTCCCTGCTCCATGAACAGAGCAAACATTTTCTCTAGTATATGTTCATAACCGCTTGCATCACCAGAGCTCGTAATCCCAACTTGACGAATGGATGTAATCAAAACCTTGACATACCTCCCTAGAGCAACTGGAACAAGATCTTCAATGCACAATGAGAACTGGATTGATGATAGGCGTTACTTGTTAGATGCCACATGATTCAATAATCAACAACATAAGCAAGGTGAAATGCAACAAGATCTTCAACATGAAATGAAAACTGAATTCGCAGTATTGATGGTATGACACCATCTAAATGAAATATACATATAAACATACATACATACACATACACACACATACGTGTATAAAAGAAAATGGCTATTTGAAAAAAAGTATAAAATTAACCATATTGGTGTTTCCATCAAAGAAACAAAGAGAAAAGAAATAGCCGAGATGAACCTTCAACTCAATTACACATTCGCAAATAAATGCATACAAAGATATTATGAAATTGAAAAATTATTTCCCATGTACTGTATGGATCTACGATTCAAATCTAATATGTGGTGATGAAGAATTTAATTTAATAAAAATAGTCCAAAGCACAAACTTGTTACCCTTTTATCTGCTCGAAGTGATATATAAGCACGCTCAAGGGTACAGATATCTCCAGTCTCCTCCAGCAGTTTCAAATAAAACAACAAGTACTTCCTAATACAAGTAATAAACTTCCGAGAACTTTCTGGTAAATTAACTTCAAGTGCTTTCCTATTCCCAGAAAGACCAGGTGTTTTGCGCCTGTAATACAGATATGTCAAAAAGGTAGCTCCATTTTTAATTACACATACCGAAAATATTATATCAGGTTAGACTTCAATGCAAGTGATAAACTCCCAATAACTTTCTGGTAATACATAATTACTTATGCTGCATTGGAAGACTAACTTTCCAGTAGAATGAACTTCAATGCACGTGATAATCAAGTCTGAAAGGTACTTAATTACGTATACTGCAAACAACTGAAAACGTAGATTATGACTTGGATGTTACAAAGAAAATGGTGCTGATAATTTATTTTTACAAGAAACACAAGATGCTACAAATAATATAATAATCATTTCAAAACTTTCATGTTCTTCCAACATCATTTGGAATAATACCATTTACATTCTAAAACATGATTCCCTTTTAATTATAAGATAAATTCCAGCACTGACAAAAAAGGGAAAGACGTTGATCATTTTCAAGCTTATCCATTGCTATGAAACAATTTTCAACCATATAGTGAAGACTTCTTTTCCTGTAGCATTGATTTACCCTGAATGAATGATCTAAAACATAATTTTGGACACATTGAAACTATACCTTCCCTTTTTGACCGTGCTGTCAATCTCCCACATATTTATGGTAAAGGATGAGCGAGATGATCTAAAACAAAACGAGAGCTCATCCTTTGCTCTGTCCACATCACCGCTCTCACCCCTTCTATAAAGACCTTGAGCAAGTGTATATCTGGCTTTATGATAATGTTTAAGATCTCCTTCAACACAAGTTTCAAGACCAGAAAGACAATCATTATAGAGCATGTGCCACGCTTCTTCCACTTTGAGGAATTTGTCATGCTTTAAATCCTCAAAATATGATTCACTGTCATCCATGCCTGGAAGTAAATCTGAAGTCTTGGGACCGAACTTACTTGATATTTCCATCACAGCATCTTTAGTTGACTGACTAAAGGCATAAGTTGAAAGATCCTGCAGAATGCCACACAAAGCACGTATATATAATATATGAAATACAAATGAAACTCATCCAAAGTCAAATATAGTCGACTGAATATCTAAATTTAAAAAAAAATGACATGAAACAGGAATTCTTGGGCATTTGTACTTTGTTGAAGATTAATTACAAACTATAATATAATAAATCTACTAATCTTGAAACAAGCAACGGTTGGAATTTTATAAGATTTTATGCTAAAAACCTTCAAAGCCTGCAGATCTCGTTTTCCACATTTACCAAGAAACTTTAAGCGTGATGCGTGCATCCTGTAAATAGAATCGACAGCTGATGGATTTAAGGCAATAGCTTTAGCATAATATGATAGTGCTTTATCATGTGAAAGCCCGAGCTTTTCACTAAGTTTGCCCATATAGAATGCATGAGACCAGTCAACCCTGGTATGAAAAGAGAGCATAAAATAAAAAAACATTGTTAAATTACAATATTGTGGACCTGTGGTAAGCCATCGTTGAGAAAAAAAATTAAGAGATCAAAAAAGAGGAGAGATATACTGATGTGCCAAAGCTTTGTTGAAATGTTTCAATGAGTTCTCACAAAATCTGAGCCATGCTTCATCCTTCGGTGGCACCACAGACCGTTGATCATAAAATGGAACCACATTTTGAAGGCTGTCGTAGTACACAAGTGCCAGTAGTTCATGTATCTCACGCTGGAGCCACAAAATTTTAAGAAATGAGTTCACGACACCTGTTTAATTTTTAACTTCCACAGGTTCTTAGACTCTTAACTTGTGGTACAAGTTACAACAATACAAATAATCGAAACCATGACAAGTACAGATAGAAATTAAAAAAGACCAACCATTATATGAAATATAAGTCCATATTACAGATTAAAGCACCAAATCATCCTTGAAAGTGCTTTACGTATTTATTTACATATATTGTAGTATTTAAAACAAAGGACATTTACATCAAATAATAGGTAAGAAACCATAATAAGTAATTGAATAAATTTGATCCTTATTTCATTATTATGATGGTCATCAGTAAAACATGCTAGAGTTTCTTCAACAGCATTCCCCATCATAAATGATATATATAAAATAAATAAAGTTATATAAGCACCTCACAGCTAAAATGGCATACCATCAACAATACTAAGAGAGAAACCTAACATACTGGCAGATGGCATAAAATGACGGGATCTTGTCTCCAACTGAACAAATAGATAATTTAGAGGTCAAACCTGCTGAGGTGCTGACTTTGCTAAAGCTAAACTCATTAGTAGACAACGCCTGCTCCTCCTTCGGCTTATCTCCACTCTATGGGGTAAAGTATCATTTTTCCTCCATCCTCCAACGTTTATGTGCTTACTGCCATCATTGAGCAACAGATCTACCTCCTGTTTTATTGTAAATATAGAATTTCTAAGAATGAAACTTTCTAAAATGATTTGAAGATGTATATCTGAAGGAAGTGTGCTCCCACCAAAATAGACAGATGGATGAGGAGAAATGACAGAACATTTACCTCATCATAAATATGTGCAAGTCTTTGCCAGCTCTCAAATCGCAGAGGATTATATAATAGATCGTATTTAAAGAGGTTTGCATTATGTTGTACAAATTCCTCCCCTTCCTTGGTGAGCACAAAACCTGGCCATTTGTCAGTTGCACTCATTTCTTCGGATTGAGCAAGGAAATAATACAAGTTGCTGTAAACTTCCAAATATGGTTCAGAACTGCAATCAAACAAATACAGATAGCTCATTCTCAAGAGCAAATATTCAATGAATTCAATATTTTTTTAAAGTAAAGAATTACCCTGTTTAATCATATACGTGGGAAAAGTAATGCAAAGTCTCACCTTCCCAAAACTGATGTTCTATACTGTTTAATGCTTCCTACATCATTAAGTAATATCTTCGTCATTGTTACAAGAAACTCATCTGAACCAGCTTCGTCAGAGAGTTTCTCTTCACATAAATTGGGATCATCTAGGAACTTGTCTATCACATTTCCAGTCAATACATCCTCTGGTGGTTTTAAGAAGTGTTTGCGAATGGTTCTTAGAACTCTTCGCAGCTTGACCAGTCCAGTTCTCTGAAAGACATAAAAGAGTGGACCAGATAAAGATCAGTCGATCTAAATTAAATATGGTACCAAGTCCAGGAAATCATAAAAGAACTCTCGATAGTCCCACCAAAATATCAGAGTGCAAGATTCTGCTTTCTCCAATTACACATAAATTCTATCAAAGGGAAGGGAGACAATAACAGAACAGTGGACACGCTTGCAGAGATTACTCACAGATGAAGCCTTCGCATAAGGGAGTATGTACTGGAAAACATCAGCACACTGTTCCTTGGTCTGATAATCCCCACGGCTAGTGTTTTTATGTAGAGATAGATCATCGTCATAGGATGAGTCAGATCTGAGATTTAACCCGTACAAGCAGAAAAAGCACTGATCCAAGGCATTGTCGATTTTTAATTCTAGCTCCTCCCTTTCATCTTCATTTTGCTCATCCTCACATTCTACAAGTTGGTCGCTATTATTTTCACCAGCATTGAACTTGCCAACAGACTCCTCACTTCCTTGCTTAATAAATTCTCCTTCTGTAGCATCTTCCAAAATCGAATTATGAGTTGACAAGCCTTCCTGTGTTATACCCTCCATAGCATCCTTCACCATGGATTTGGTTTCATCATTCTGACTTGACCCAAAATCTTGTGCATTTAATTTTGATCTGTCTGGTGATGTCTTTACGTGACAATTCTGCAATTCTATGTCATCACATTCAATTATTTTCCCATTTACCGAGCTGTTCAGTTTAAGTTTCATATCCAAAGCTAAGAGATGCTTTATGGAAAATTTAAGAAACTTTCCTTCCTCCCCTTCACCCTCACCCCAACAGCAGAGACCGTACTCTGCAAGTAGGTCATGTGTTGCAACAATTAACTCGACCTAAGATGAGAAGATGGAAATTAATCAGAACAGGGAAGTAACAACTGCCACGAAAATTTTTATAGAAAAAAATTGGTCAAAAAGCCAATTCCAATAGTGGGCTTTATAATTAACTTATTATCCTAAAAAATATCATTCTACTAACGTGGGACTTGACAGGCACGGAAAGATCAAGATGTTGGAGTTTACAGAACGCAATGGCTGCATCTACAAGGCAGCATCTTTCAACTTGATCAGGAATTGCTGCCCCAGAAGACTTCTTGCTGAGGAATATGTTTATAACATTACATATAACCGATAAAAGCAAGAACTGCATATCACAAATGCTCCTCGTCTGAATGTCATTCTGCAAGCGTAACAATAGTCAATTGTGGTAATGAGAATGTACTATGTTTTAAAAGCGAAGAGAGCAGACAACAAAAGCATTAAGAATACATTATGAGAACTTTTACTGTTAACATTATGTGAACTTTTACTGTTAACTTCGTACCTTATAAGCAAGTTTAATTCAAACGTTAGCAAAAAAATATACTAAAAATTTTAAAATCCAAAAGCAACGTGCTTAAAGTTCCCTAATGCAGTAAGAGAAATTGAAAACCAAAAACTACAATCTATTGCTGCTATAAGGGTATGATTTCAAGCAAGTGGAGTTTAAAATTTCCTTCCAGAAAGTCCAAAGAAGGTTCCCTCATGGTCCCTCCCCCCTCGAAATGCTCCTTGTGTTCTTCAAAAGAGGAAACCCTTGACCATTTATTCTTGGATTGTTCGTTTGCCCAAAAAGTTTGGTCTTTTGTTCTCTTGGAATTTGGCATCTCCCTTTGTGCCCCTTACAAGGTGGATGACGGGATGGTGGAGTTTTTTGCAGGCTCATGGCTAAGATGTAGAGCTAAGATCCTTTGGAATTGTGTGCCCCGTGCGATGCTATGGTTGCTTTGGGAAGAAAGAAATAGTAATTGTTTGAAGATAAGTTTTCTTCTTTTGATTCTTCTTGTGATAGTGTTCAACATTTGTCTTCATGGTGGTGTGTTAACCATGACAAATTCTTTTGTAATTATAGTCTAACTATGATTATCAACCATTGGAAAGCTATCATTGTATAGTTCCTTTGGGAGAGGGTGACCTCCACCCTTTGCCCTTATGTTGTTAGCTCCTTTTGTGTCTAATACACTTCCGTTTCTTATTTTAAAAAATATTAAAAAAAACAAAGCTTCCAGAAAATTGGTTGGTTCATGTACAAAAGGAAAATCAATATCCTAATTTTACGATGCGCATTATAGTCACTTTAACAATCTGAGTATCTTCATATTATTTATTGAACCAAATTTCTATTAATAACAATTATTTTCATATTATTTCCTTAAAAATGATACATTTTATTAGTAAAATCTAATTTTAAGTGAAGAACGCACTATCTCAAAAAAAAAAAGGTGAAGAATGCACTCTGGTAGGTGAAAAAAATTACAAAGGCCTAAAATAATTTTTATGTAAAGTTCAAGGACAAATAAAATATTTGAAAGTTGGGACCAAACTATTCAAACCCAAAAAATATTACAGGATAAGATATCTTATGCTCCAATCTACTACTGGGGGAAAATCTTACAAAGTATACTTTTAATTTATTTTTATTTACTCCTTTCACTTCTGTTTGGACCCAGGAAGAGGACTTGTAACGACAGGATAGAAACAGGAACAGTAAGTTTCCCCACGAAGTGTGGCATTTAAAACAGCAACTTGTGCTTGATTCCTTTACAATATACATATTAATGTAGGACTAAGTGGATTTACCATACAGTTATAAAATAAGTCATCAAGAGGCTTTATCAATCTTTCAATTTTAAATGAAAGATTCACTTAGTACGTGAAAAGATAACAACAAAGTACACTTATTCTAAGAAAATAAATATTGGCTTACAGAGTCTCCAGAATGTTCGACGGAATTCTTTATCTGTGATATACATTGAGATATTGCTTTTACTTCTTCTGCAACTAGATGGTTCCAGTGACTGCTTGGACTATCCTTCGGTTCTACATCAGAAAGTGCTTTTGCCTCTGACTTCTGAACAAAAGATTTACAGGATGTAAAGTATTCATGCATTCCAGCAGCTGCCATGAGTATTTGTAGCTTCCGATGGTGAGAATTCAAATATATCTTGATATCCAAATGATTTGCCTTCTCACATGATTTGATTAAAACATCAATCGCTGCAAGTTCTACCGAAGTAATCCCTGCATCTTTTCTTCCCGAAAATTGTAAGGATAAAGCATCAAGGTCGACTTCCTGTACACCAAATAGAAGTGGAGAGAGTAAAGGGATGCACTCCACATACATTTCTTTCTCAAACATTTCAGGTACAGCATTCTCCATCAAGAGGTCAAGCTTTAAAACATTAATTTCATAAAGTATTCTATCCAAGGTTAACCTTTTCAAGACCCGACAGTGAGGGAGGCAGACCAATGAGAGAGAATCATCCACGTCATTCTTCTTATCCAGAAGAGATAAAGAGATGCAGAACTCTTCACAGGCTTTTACCTTGTTTCCATCCCGCAACGATAATTGCCCACTTAGCCAGAAGAATCTTACCCAGAAGGTTTTGTTACTTGTTAAAAGTGAATTTTCAACAAATAAATGCTGGTTAGTAGAGTTTCCAGATGATATGCTGCTGGCACCTTGAAGACTGCTAGAGCAATTATCACCCTTTGGTACAGAACTCAAATTCAAGGGATATTCCAGGGCTACTAATTCAATGATCTTGCAAAGATGATATGAAGCCTCTGACATGAATTCAGTTTGCTTGGAAGTGTCAGAAGAGGATGACCCGAAGTCAAAATAGAGCTCAGCAAGGAAAAGATTGCATTCAAGAGACCTGTCCTTTCCCCAACGTCTTGTTAACTTTTCCAAGTCCAGAAATTTGACAAACGTATCCTGGTATGAAGGATATGTGCTTGAAAGCTTTTCTAAAAGCAAATGACTCACATGGTAAGCACCATAATTACATGAAGTTTCTACCAAAAAAGTGTGAACATCATTGCAGTCCGAATCCCATGTATTCTCCCGATCAGGATAGGAAGCAGAATTCCTGGTATCATGGTTAGTATCTTTGGTTCCTGATCCACTGGAAATAAAGGGTTCAAGATACTGAGTTACAACCCTGGCAAGATCCTTGCCTGTTGAATAATCTAATTCTTCCTTTCCGGGCTTACGACTTCTTAGCCTTTCAAGACGTGTACTACGTCTCTCCTGTGGATGTTCGTCCAAACCACTTGCCTCTTTTTCTTTAAAAGAAGATGAACTTTCAGTGTTAGAATCTGCAAGAGAGGCATTTTCACAAGTGGAGGTATAAGTAATCTCTTTCCTCTCCATAGATGCACAACTACGATCTGAACTGGGAGGTATGCATATTTTTAATCTAACATCACCAGATCTAAGCACTTTTTCAACCTCCATCTCAGACCCACAGCCGCTCAATGGATGTAAGATATCTAGAAGTGCATCAACAAGGCCTACCCAGGAAACTTCTGCTAGATGGAAATCTATATTCTGATTTGACCTTTTAATTTTGACATCTTCATTAAGATCCTCTTTACTAGCCTTCCTCTTATCAATGAATTTGAGCCGGACATGTTTTGGTTCTAGCTTATCAATACCTTTGGGTGCATATGGAACAGACTCCACCTCTTCAATTGTACATTTGACATGCAAAGCACGAGAATGTGATGGCCAGTGCCTCAAAATCAGTTCTGCTACAGAAAGACAGGCAACCTCATCACGTATGGCAATTAGAACTTCCAGTAGCTTCTCCATGCAATTCCCTTTACAACAACAATCCATAGAACATTTAGTACCATGTCTGTGAAAGAAATATGTTGACAGACCAAAAAACTACTCACAATTATTAGGACTGCATACAAGTCCTTGCTCAAATGCCCAACGTGAAATACTAAGTAAGCCCATAGAGCAAGATAAAGTTCCCAGCTGATTCCAAACAACAGAATCTTTAGTATCAATTTCCACAGCTTGAAGATAACAACGCAGAGCACCCTCATAATGTGCAGATCCCTGTTGTAGAAATACAGTGGCAAGATTCTTAAGTGCTAAGAATCTGCAAAAGACCATTTGAGAAAAATTAAAAAGAAGTGAACCGGTGTAAATAGCATCCAATAACCAAAATAATCCAACAGCCACTGCACTGTAGGAAATTATCAAACAATTATCCTTTAATCTTGTATGTCTAAACAATGGTCCAATTTGATTTGCATATATTAAATGCTAAACATGAATCTTCAAGTAACATTTCGCAGGCATGGCTGCAACACAAAAGCATTAACACAAACCCACAGCTCCTGGAACCAAACAAAAGTGACAGTTATTTTACATTCTTATTCTTTCCTTCAATCAGTGGAGGCCTGAGGATTGTAGTATGAATCAAAGAATAAGACTTCAATCCACCTTAACAATAGCTTACTCTAAAATTAAATTCCAAAAATAAAAATGAGAGGAAATTTGCAGCGTGGTATGCTGATTAAAAGGTGCTATGGTCGTCAGTTTACACTGGTCATGGAATGAAGACGTTAAAAATCACAAGTCTCAGTAGAGAAGGCTACCATAAAATGCTAATGAAACCTAAAACGTTTGCAAACATGTATAAAAGATGGCATGTAAAACCTGAGCTGCAGTAGATGATTATCACCAGCTTCACCATCAACCTACATAATTAGATCAATCAGAAATGCCAAACACGATTCTCCATCTAGCTCTGTGAACCTTTAAGAGAGACATACCTGTGCAGATGCTATCAACTGATCTTTGAGAACGGATTCTAACAATTCACGAGCCTTTTCATATTCTTTTGCTTGTAGCTTAAGAAGCCCGTCATGGTAAGTTTGCGTTAGATGGAATTCCTGAGTTGAGCAGATAAAATCAAGATAATGATTGAATCTTAGATACACCACACTTCTTGCTTAACAAAGTCAGAAAACATCGTCATTCTTCAAAACTTGCGCAATTAGACTGACTCATTGTGATTAACGAGGAGATCTTTTATTTTAATCAACATCAGAGACCGACCATCAACTTGCATTTATGTTGATTACCAAAAAAGAAAAAGAAAAATGCAATCATTTTTGGAAACGCATCCTTTATCTACTCACATAAGCTCCCAAGTGTAAAGGCAATTTTCTCCCCTTGTGAACTACAGATGTAAACGATATTTAAGCTTACTGATAAACAAGAATCTCTAAAGAGAGGGAGGGAGGGCATGCCTGAGCCTCTTTAGTGGGAGCTAAGGGCTCCCACTGATTTCTGGAGTCCGTATCATTGATAGCAGAGATTGAAAACTGAAACACAAAAGTTGAAGTTACAAGAATAAGAATAATAATTCGAACTTTGCAAATGGCAAATCGATTAAATGTTTATGAATTTCAGAATCGCGAAACGACTCTACCATTTTTCGAAATACTGGAAGCGGTGTTGATCCACCCAGATTTTTGCTTTTACATTTAGCCCGCGAAACTTGGTTTTCTTCAGAAGTTTGAGGTTTCGGACGTGTTCGCCGTTCGGCGTTCAGTTCTGCTTCCCCTCTTTTTTTTTTTTTTTGCCCTTAAAATCCTGGCCGTTTATGGTTTTACAACCGTAGTGAGAAAAAGACAAAAGCAAAACCAACGACAGCTGCAAAATAACAATGAAGTAGGGTTGTGATTTCAAAACAAAAAAACAATGAAACAGAGATTGAAAGTAAATTAAGGTTTAATCGGCGTGTAACAAAAATATTTCATGTATTTCATGAAATGGGACCATTTTTTCACATTTTCAAATATAGTAAAATATTTGTATTTTATTTTTGAATTTTTTATTATTTCGATTTTATCCTTTTGATATATGATATATATTTAATCTATATCTTAGGTATATATGTATCTGATGTAACTCTGATATATATCTGATATATATCTAACGTACCCCTGATATACATACATATGATGTACACCTTAATCTGGTCAGTATTAGGGTATTCATTAAAACCGTTTAAATTTATAATCAAGTTCTTATTTAGATTGAATATTAGTGCATTTAGTTGGCTCTTTTCAAATATTCGACAAATTAAATGCACCAATAATTGTAGTGGACATCTCCTAATATTAAATAACATAAAGTGTCTAAATGATCCATTTGTAAATATTTCTATTTAGGTTGGTGCTAGCATCTCGATAATATTATCTATTGATTCTAATTTTGAATATTGTTGCACTTTTGCATTAAAATACCATATTTCATTATTTTGTTAGAAGTAAAATCAACGATATATCATATGTAAATCAAACTATTACATCAATAATATATCAGATAATCATAATATATCAGATAATCATATCAGTAGTATATCAAACAGTCATTTCAGTAACATATCAAACACTCATATTAGTAGTATATCAGCGCTCACATACACTCATATCACTAATATATCACATTTATATCAAATGGAAATCTAAATGTAGGGTTTTCTAAACTTGGGTTTGGGCCTACACGACAATATTGTCATTTAATATGTGGGCCTTCGTTTATTTTCTAATAAAAATGTTATATTTGAAAAATCAAAATATAGTTGCTATTTTACTAATTTTCCTAATTTTTTTGTCCAAGTTTCCCTGTTTCTTTTTCCTTTAATATTAACAACATGCTTATGGAAATATATATGCTTAGATTGATAAGTAATTAATTAATTAAATTATCTACGGATTAAATTAAGAAAATTCCGAGGACCCAGCCCTACTTTCAGTTCCACAGGTTCAGCACCTCCTCTCCTCGGTACCCGCTCTCTTACTCTCGTCTCTCAGCGTCACAGGACCGCAGCCCTCGCCCCCACAATCCTGGAGTATTTGCTTCATTCTCCTCCAACTGGTTAGATTTAATTTGTATGATATTTCGATTTTTCATTTCTTTAATTTTATGTTTTGTGTAAGTCTGATTTTACATTGATGTTGGGAAGGATGATTTTCGATTATAACTGTTTATACTTCCAGGGCATCCAATTATGTTTTGTTTGTGACTAAATTATCAATTATTTGAATATCATTGAAAAATTGTAATTGGAAAATTGTTCCGTGGCAGGTTGGGGAAGTTGAAGATAATTTGCTGTCCATTGGAATAAATGTGTCATTCATACCAGCGATATCTATTTGTTCTTTTGAACGTTCTCGTCATCATTTTGAAATGGCCAACTTTCTGCCTGAGTAGTATGTGAGCACACGAAAACTCTATCCCCCATTTCTCAATTGCATGATCAAGCATACTGCATACATATCCTTTCACCATAGTTATTGTATTGGTTTGTTCATTATTTTATAGAGTTGATAGTAAAGTTTTAAACGTTGGAGAGGAGCTGTGGAGGGAAACGTTACCGTTACAAATGGGTTCTCGTCTTTACCACCTTCAAGGACTCAAACCTGATACGTGGTATGAAGTGAAGATATCATATCCAGGCTCTGTATGTGTTTTCTGTCCTCTTAAAGTTCAATTTGTCATCTCTCTTTCTGAGATTGTCTCATTCAAGAGGAACAACAGATTCCTGCTAGCTTTTCATTAGAGCTAAAGAGAGACTTGAGAAGCCCCGTTGAGAAGCAGAGCAGAAAACTACTTGACACTGAAAAGCTTATTTTTAGGACAGAAAGCATAAACTTGCAGGGTGATCAGGTTCTCTTCTTCCCATATTATTTTGGATAAATAATTGTAGGTTTTGATTGCTAAAATTGTTAAACTTTCACTTACAGTTCTGAAACAGGTTGATATGCATATATTGGTCACTGTGAAGTCTGAGGGAGTCGTTGCCATACCATCCGTCCAGGAAAGGGAGTCATTCATCTTTAATATAGGTATCTTATATTTTTTCCCACTACCATATGGCAAACCTTCATATTTAATGTTTGAGTATTGAATCATTTTTCTTCTGACTGACTTATTTTATAGCTATGATAGGAATGCCATTGGGTAATCAGGGATATAATAGAATAGTGAGGATCGATTAGTAATTAATTAAGGAATTGGTTAGAAGGGAATTGTTATAAATAGAGCACGAGAGAAGGGATGAAGGTAGGAATGTGCTAGAGTGGGAGGATCCAAGTACCTCGAATTACTTCGGGGATTATTGTAGTTTTTTCACTTTTTCTATCCTTTTATCTTCTTTTTTAATATATTCTATCTATTTGGTTTGTATTGAATTGCAGCCACTTTTTTTTTCTGTTAAGATACTGGGTGAGATGTGAACTTCAGATCAACTAGAATTTGCCAGTTGAACACTTGTGGTTTACAGTCCAAGTTTTTTATTTTGAGTTAGTAACTTTTGGTGTAAATTCTAAAAATTGTACAATGAGTGATTCTGACATGGAATTGGAAAGAGAAACTTAAATTATATGCATGAAACCGCAAAAATTTACTCCATGCATGATTGAAGAAGCAAATATTTATTTTTCAAGACTTGCTCAGTAAATATATAATGTGCTGAACGTGAGTGCTGAAGGAGCTCTTGGTTAAACTAGCTTGAGAAAAAGAAGTATGTAGTTATGCTTATGGCACATGTTACATGTACTCAAAGAAACGTGCAAAAGGGGGATTAAGGGTAGGATGGCCCATCTTAGCCCAAGAGACGTACACAATTACATTTGAAGGAACATGTAGCTCTCTAATGATAAGGAATGGGGTGTGTCCTTAATTGCTGTTTCACCGCTAGCATCCAAGACCTGTTACCTCCTGCCCCTTTCTTACGCTGGAGTCATACTGTCATTTGCTTGCTTGACAGCAACATCTAATGTCTCATTCATCAGTATGATATTTTCTTGCTTTCTGGCAGTTTGTGACGAACTACTTGTAGGCATCCCGCACAAAGCCTGGGGGGTTGCAATCTTGGTTATAATCTGCTTGATATTGTCATTCATCATCCCATCTCGTCTACCGTCATGGCTGCTAAAGGCTAACCAAACTCAAGGATCAGTTAATCATCATTCTTCCAAGAATTCTTAAATAATTGGTTATCTAAGACCTTCTGCAACATTTCAGAGGTAACTGGATGGAGAAGTTATTGAAGTAGACTGGCAACCGTCTGCTCTGCTTAACAAGCTGCCTTGTCTAACGAGGATTTCCTTATAATGGATCCCGAGAAAGAAGATATGTAAACTTTTGGTTTAGTATCAAGATTTTGGTTCTCTTTTGTTTCTTTTGTTAAGAAAACAAATTATATTAATCATTCATTCAGTTTGTGAGTCTATGTTAGGTTGGGAGATTAGATGTTTAGAAGTTGAATTAGTTTCTCTTACGTATGTAACTTTTGTAGCAAGAGATATTGCAAAGCAGTATAAAGATTTGAGCTGAAAAGGAGAAACGAGAAATCGATTGTTTTTCTTTAAACATTTAACATGGTTTAGAGAGCATAAGATGAGTTTGAGAATGGTTTTTTAACGGCATCTTTTGGAGTACTCCCAACAAAATACTCATTAAAATGCTTTGAAGCGTTTCTAAAATTTTTATTATTTACAAAAAGCGGGGAAACATCAAGAAAATTTGAAAAGTGCTTTTAATATTTAATAAACACTTTTCATTAGTCAACTACAATTTTAGCATTCTAGAATGTATTTATCAACATAAATGCTTATACAATCTTATTCGAATAATATTTTTTAAACTAAAGTTTTGTGAAAACATAACTTGAATCTTTGGTTGATATATCTTATGACATTAGTACTAAGTAAAATAATTCGAGGAATGTAACATGCAGTTGTAGTTTACCGTTTATCCTTTTTCCTAAAAATTTGACCGTTACATGGAGCCATCTTCACGTGGGGATACTGTAGACGACTTTATGATTGGTGTACAGCATTAATTCTAAATTTTTTTGAAAAACTTCACTGAGCGGCATAGGCCACGTGGCAGCCCATTTGAATTCGACCGTTGCCAAGTTCCATACCTTTTTCTTACACCTCCATCTCGCTCCAATTGTCTTCCTCGCCTCTCTTTCTGTCTCCCCTCGCCATTCGATCGCTTCTCTCTTCTCTCCCTCCCTCTCTTTCGTATGGCGATCGCTGCAGAGAACCAACCCCAGGAGAAGGTAAAAATGACGGAAATTTTATTATATCATGTTTTTTGTTGTGATTTTTGTGGTTTCGTTTTCATCTGCTCCAAGATTAGGATTATTAAGTCATTAATTTCGTTTTTCTTTCTCTCTTGTATACCGCGTCCATGATCTTTTATATTTTTCTTGTTTGAAACTACAAATAATTTTCAGTTTCTGAGGCGCTTATAGACACGATTAAACCTCCGCTTCTTATTTCTTGTGCTCTCTTTGGTAATCGAGGAAGAAATTGAATACCAAAGATATCTTCTGGTTTTAATTTCGTTCTTAGGGATTTTATCGGCTTTTACTATCACGGATTATTGATGTTAGTTTGTGAGTCTGTAGTGAATAAATCAGATAACTAGGGTTTCAAATAATCGTTTGATAGTTGACTATTTTCCCAGGAAGGTGAATCGTTTTTTAAAATCATAGAAATTTGAATGCTAAATGTTTTTGTAGATTACCACTACGGAAGCCTCTGCTGTCGAAAAGAGAAGATGGACGCTTAACGACTTTGACATTGGAAAGCCTCTCGGAAGAGGGAAGTTCGGGCATGTCTATCTGGCTAGAGAAAAGAGGGTTCGTTTTACATTCTCACTCTCTCAATTTTACGTGCTCCATGATTTTCGTTATTCTGTAAGCTTTGTGATTTCTAAACATCTTTAAAATCTTCAGCTCATTGAGAGACTTGGGACTGAAACATATTAGATTGGTTTTATGGATCTCATTAAGTAAGAATAAATAATTGCCTTCAAAGTCATAACAATATTGATTTCCCCAATTTTTTGTTCTCTTGAGTTTGGTTTTAAGAATAACAGAGAGAATCTTACAGTTCTTTATAATATTTTCACCTAGCATTTTAAAAGAAAAGCGCATCTGAAGAATCTGCCAGTTTTTTATACTTTTTTGGTCTTGGTTCCTAAACCGTATAGTTTATCAGAAAGTTATGTTCCATCAGAGACCAGACACTAACTAAGACTGTAAAATTATATCGGTTTTAAGAGTTATTACCCTGAGAAGATCATCTATCTTGCAAACAATTGGTAGGAAATACTGTCTGTTGAACCATTTCTACTCATAATTTATGTGTTTACTTGGTCTTAAACAGAGTAATCACATTGTGGCACTGAAAGTTCTATTCAAGAGCCAGTTACAACAGTCGCAGGTTGAGCACCAGCTTCGTCGGGAAGTTGAAATACAGAGTCATCTTAGACACTCCAACATTCTGCGCCTTTATGGATACTTCTACGACCAAGTATTTTATATTTTCTCTGAGAAAGTTTCTACAATAAATCATCCAATAATTAGAAAAATGTGCACTGAAATATTCTGCCACTGACCTTTTCCCACTCCTTAAATGTGGTTCCTGCAGAAACGGATTTATTTGGTATTGGAATATGCGCCCAGAGGTGAGCTATACAAGGAGCTACAGAAGTGCAAGTACTTCAGTGAGAGACGCGCTGCTACTGTAAGTTTTTCTCTCTATGGCGTGGGTTTTTCTTTTAACTTCAGTTACAGTATATAAGTAGGCTTTTAAATTCCAAGATAGTGCACGAGAACAGATATATCATGGCAAATTTATCTTTTCAGTGGGAAGGGGGATGAGAAGCAAAAAATTTGAAAATTTACTGTGCACTCTTAACCTGATTCTATCCACGTTTTAAATTTCTGGTACATGAGGCAGTACGTTGCGTCATTGGCTCGAGCACTCATATACTGTCATGGAAAACATGTAATCCACAGAGACATCAAACCAGAAAATCTTCTAATTGGTGCCCAGGTGTGCTGGCTTCATTAAATGTTGAGGTTCTCAGTCCTAGGTATTAGATTTCTTTGGGACTAAGTTATGAGGCATTCCTTTGACAGGGCGAACTCAAGATAGCAGATTTTGGATGGTCAGTGCACACATTTAACCGTAGACGAACTATGTGTGGGACATTGGATTATCTGCCTCCTGAAATGGGTATGTATATTAAGACCCCTGGCCGAAGTGCTTGTTTTTCTTTAAAGTATCTGAAGCTACTTTCTGCTATAGAAGAGGGAGAAATTTATTTGGGAGCTAAAGAGGAATTATAAATTTTGTACTATCAGAGCAGCCGTTTACCTTTCCCTTAATATACTTGTTACTGTTCTTGACAGTGGAGAGTGTGGAGCACGATGCAAGTGTGGATATCTGGAGCCTTGGTGTCCTGTGTTATGAGTTTCTCTATGGGTTACCCCCATTTGAGGCTAAGGAACACTCTGACACATACAGGAGGTAGATTTTATTGAAGCTTTTAAACTAAATCTTTTTAAATAGGACCAGGTCTCTCCATGGTTGACATAGTTTTATGTGGTAATATATGCAGAATCGTGCAAGTAGATTTGAAGTTTCCTCCAAAACCAATCATTTCTTCGACTGCAAAGGACCTTATCAGTAAGGTATTATAGTTGTTCGATATGGTCAATATGTTTGGTCTATGTATCCTTTGCCATATTAAGTGAACATACTGTTTTGCTTTGTTGCTTTATACGTAGATGCTTGTCAAAGATTGCTCTCAACGGCTGCCACTGCACAAAGTTCTTGAACACCCTTGGATTGTCCAAAATGCAGAGCCCACTGGTGTATATAAGAGTTGATCTGCTTTGATAATTAGCTATTGTGGTATTAGTACAAAGCTTAAAAATGATCTCCATTACTTCGTAGCGTCATCGTCATCTGTCTCTGAGAGATGTAAACAATTACTAAATGATAATATTCATTCAAGTGTCTTGTCATCCATTTGTTTTCCTAATGCTTCCCTTTTTTCTCTGTTCTTCAACATATATACAATGCAAGGCATCGTTACAACTTCTCCAGTTTTCACTTTCAGCTACATATTCGTAGTCTTTTCTAATCCACACAACAAAAAACTCCATGATTGTCAACATATAAACAAAATGTATTATTACAAATAAATATTTAATAGTAAAAGAAATGATAAAATTCCCAAGTTTGTGGCATTTGATAATGCGTAGAAGTATTTTCCTTACATGAAAGAGCTATCAGAACATAGAGAAGAATTTGGGAACAAAAATCAGTGAGTCTAATCCGGTGTTGTCTTTTGGAACTATAAATGTGGCAACAGTGTTCGCTTCCAACCACCCATTTACATAATAGAATGTGCAAAAAGTAACTCTTCTCTTGAAAAATCAATGCTGCATACTGTCATTGCTGTACAACCCCAGATTACCAGTAGTCATTACAAGAACATTTCCCATTTTTAAAATGGTGAAAACGACTGCGATCTCGCACTACAATTTCTCGCTCAACGATTTTCGAGATTATCTTTATTGCATCATGACAGTCATTGCAAACTCTCAAGTTTTTAACTATTCTAATTGTAGTTCCTTCACTGGTACTGATAAGTCCAAATGCAATGGCAAGCTTCTCGCTATGAGTAGAAAGAGCATCCTCCTTCTCTTCCTCATCTATATTATGGATCACAAGATCAGTCTTTGGTTTATATCCTGCTAATTTCATCTTCCACTTCAATTCTCTAATCATTGAGTAAATTTTTGCAGACTGAGGATGAGACAAGTTTCCCATGAAGAATTCATGGACCGAGTTGTCGACCTCAATCCAACTGCAGCCTGGTGTCTTCATCAACTTGTTGTCTCGCATTTTCAACCTACAATTAGCTGCATCGTCCAGCCTGCCCACTGAAGCATAGACATTAGCTAGATAAACTAGACTTCCAGAATGGTTGGAGTCTAATTCAAGTATGTGACCAACGATGCGTACTCCTCGATCTGCATCTTTGTATATCCGACAGCCACCAAGCAGTGCACCCCAAACTATAACATTAGGCTTCACAGGCATGGATTTGATTAAAGACTCTGCTTGATCGAGACGCCCTGCACGACTAAGCATATCAACAACACAGCCATAATGCTCAACCTTTGGAGTAATACCGTAGACTTGAGCCATCATGTTAAAATACTTCAGCCCCTTATCTACCAACCCAGCATGAGTGCAGGCTGTTAATAAGCCCATGAAGGAAATATCATTTGGCTTCAAACCATCTTCAATCATTTCAGCAAAGCAACTGAATGCTTCATCTGCATATCCATACATGGCCAACCCCATGATTATTATACTCCACGAGATTACATCCCTCTCCTGCATTTCATGAAACACCCTCTTGGCCTCCAACATGCATCCACACTTTGCATACATGTCAGCCAATGCATTCCCCAAAAACAGACCTACTTCCATCTTGCTTCGTCTTATAAACTTATGAATCCACTTCCCCAGATCAAGTGCTCCAAGATGTGCACAAGCTGAAAGCACACTAACTAGCGTAACATCATTCGGCGCCAGGCCACCTTCGTGCTGCATTTGCCTGAACAACTCGATTGCATCTGCATACTTCTCATTCTGTGCATATCCAGCGATCATAGCATTCCACGAGACAACATTCCTCATGGGCATAATCTCAAATAGATGGCGTGCTTCTTCTAGATTACCCATCCTTGCATAGCCACTGATCATCGTCGACCAGGACACCAAATTTTTCTCCATCATCCCATCAAATACCACCCGGGCTTTGCCAACCTCCCCACTAAAACAATATCCTGAAATCAAAGTGTTCCACGAAACAAGATCTCGCACAACCATTTCATCAAACAGCTTCTGGGCAATACAATTGCAACCCACCTTAAAATACAAATCGATAAGAGAATTCCGAACAAACAAGTTCGATTCACAGCCATATTTAGTCATAAAACAGTGGACTTTCTGGCCTTCGAGCACCTGGGCAAGGCCAGCGCAGGCCTTGAGCACAGAAGTGAAGGTGTACTCATCTGGGTTTGGAGCACCAGGCAATATCAACTGGTTATTGAAGTAAGCAATAGTACTGTGCCAAGCGTTGTGCTGAGCAAAGGCTTTGAGAAGAGCATTGTAGGCAAAGATGTTTGGAGAGGTAAGGTAGTGACTAAAGATGAGAACAGAATGGCGTAGGTTGCCATGGGACGCAGAAACACCGATGAACTTGACGGCTATGAGATTTGGGTCGATGGAGGGGATGGGGGAGGCAAGGATTTGGGCTTGGATTTCGTAGAGTTGACGCATTGTCAGCTGGGCGGCGCATCTTAGAAGAAGGTGGACGATTTTGCGGTGGTTGTAGTCGTGAAGCACAGCCAGGATGATTAGGCGGATCGGCGAATTGGCAGACCGAGCTCCTGGACTGAGGAACAGCTTCAGATTCAAATAGCATCCGACCAGGTATTGAAAATCAAAATGTAATTTTTACTTTACTGCCTACTCTTCAGTACAAATTTTTTCTATTCCCCGCCCCCATTTCATTCCCAGCAAAATTCGTGAGAGCTACATAGAAATAGAAGTTTATTCATATGAAAACAAGAGAATAAAGTGGTCGTGGTCTAAGATCAAGTCTGAAAAGTTCTAAAAGTCTACTCAGGGTTAAATTTGATTGAAAATAAGAGATTTTGAAATTTTAAACCCCAACACAAAAGACTGAAATTGAGTAGAGGAGATTGGCAAATACTTAGGTTTACTTGACAATTCTTTAGTGCTTTGTTTGAAAATGAATCCACATAAATAATGTTCATACCAAACTTAGATCAATCGCTTGGACGGTGTACTTCATTAAAAGTTGCTCCCTTCAAGAAAATCTTACTCGATTCGCTAATATAGCTTTTCTTCCTATGTTATTTCAACTTCTCCCCCAAAATAGGAGAATTGTAAAACTAATTGAACATGATATCAAATAGGAAAACTTAAATTCAATTTACACATCTATTCTCTCCATGTCATCAGTCCACTTATTGAGCACATAGAAATAGAAGTTTATTCATATGAAAACAAGAGGATAAAAAATTTGGTAACTCTTGACCAATAAATAATGAGGGATTAGCAGTAATTTAACACGTTGACATTCTGTGTATAGAGCTATAAAACTTCAAACACCTACACGCTAATAAATTTAGCATTTTTTACTCAATGGAAAAATTCTCTCATTTTGGCTCCATTGAGAGAGATAATGAGATAAGAATACGTTGACGGCAGAATCTGCATCCTTTAATCACAATGATGGACAGAAAATTCGGATCAGAATGCGTATCGATATATGACATCTGCAACGCCATCTTCGTCGTTGCTGGGACCAATTATGTTAGCAATAGCTTTAGTTTTCTCCGAGCCATTGCTCAAAGCAATCCCAAGAGATGCCAGCTCGAGCATCTCAATGTCATTTTCCCCATCTCCAATAGCCATTACCTACATAATCAAGCACAATTTGAGTTCCAGTAGTCAGCAAGCACAGGATCATGCATGTATATGAATGAACTTTCATTGTCAGCAGTCAGCAAGATTCTTCAATTATGATGGTACATTTGCATATAGGATAACAGAAGGGTACTAAAGTTATGGATTATAGATTCAGACGTAATCATAACATTCTTTTTCTTAAAGGTACCATCAATCTTTCTACTTCCAGTAGATTCATAATGGAGATTGATAGGATTAGTAAACCTCCAATTAAGTTCATGTAGGCAAGGTCGAAGCTATTGTTCAGCATGATAATTTAGTTTTTTGACAGGGAATGGTATCTTTTGTACAGGGCAGTGTGGCTCTTCCCTTAGGTTGTTAGGAGAAGTAGGAAATAGATGATGTAAGCAGGGAGTTCATAGTTGTGTAGTTAATCCGTCAAAGAAGAGACTCAGACATCTCAAATAGTCCAAGACTTGGTACTTTCTTTCCCGGATTATCATATTACACTATTACAGTATGCGTAGGTTAAGGTTTGAAAGCTTATATTTGAATAACATTGCTTCGATTGTACTGAAATGTGGTTTAAAAGCTTGAGTTCACGTAGCACTAACCTGTGCTTTTGAAATTTATAAAAGTTAGTATGTTGGCTTAAGATGTGAAATTTAAAAGCTTTACATTATACAATATGGGCCTACGTAGGTCATAAGACTAGCAAACTTATAATATGAGATGGGCAAGTCCATATACCAAACATAGGCTCGAGTTTCTTAATGCTATAGAAACCCAATCCATGAGTCAAGTGCCTCGTTTGTTATCACCCAACAGACAGGGTAACCGGTTGAAGTAAAATCAGTAATGGTTCAAATCATTACTAAGCTTTTTCATCAGTTTGATAGATCATGAGATCTCCCTAAAGAAGTAGCTTTAGTTCTTTTTTGGTTTTGGTATTTCTTTAGCAATCAAATTGGGGGGGAGTGCTTTCAGAATTTTCTTAGTTTTCCTAATTTTCTGTGTGATGGTTGAGAAGAAATATAACCTTTTTTTCCCTCTATAAGAACACATTTAGTGACCTTTAGTCAATTTGGTGTAGAGTACAGGATATTTACATATCAATAGGGTATCAATGGAAAAAAAAAAACAAAATAAGGGAAAGAAAAAGAGAAAAACATAATTTTTGTGATAAAAGAAGCTTTTTTTTTTTTTCATAATTATTTAGAACAAGACCATAGGGGCAACTTTACAGTACCTGCTCAGCAGAAACACCCAAATGATCGAGCAGCATTTTTACTCCACTACCTTTTGAGGTTCCATGGGGGACAATCTCAAGCATGTCCGGTACAGCTTGAACAACCGTGGCCTGTTCTCCTGATGCTTCTGACCAGTATGGCCGTAGGATGTGTGAAACTCCCTCGGCAGTGTCCAAGAAAATAATTTTCTGTAAATGTGTAAAAGATGTTAATCTAAAACATGCACAAGCTCCCTACGTGATCCTATGGGAACTAAATCCTCCTTAATTACAATACTCATAGCCAATTACTAGGATTCTTCACATTTTTTGATAGAATGGGCAACTTTTATTCTGAACCATTCCTCAATTCTTCCTTTACTATCAAATGAGAGGGAAGCATTCTCACTACAATCGAGAGCTTACTTGTATTTGAACAGCATCCAAAAGATCCTCAACCGAAGGCATGACCTCTGCCTGTAATACATAATCAATGAAGTTACATTCATGACCAAGACTATAGCAAGGGAAAGATTCAGATGCTATTCAAAACTACCAGCTCCCTTTATAAAAATATATCAGCCAAGGCCGTTATTACATCAAAAGCCTTAACAGCTGATGACACCTACAAAGATTGACCCTGATGACACCTACGAAGACTGGTTTGGCAAGGTCTAAATAATTACTGACCATGCTCATAACTTTAAAGTCTAGCTTTTCAACAGGCAAATACAGTTGGCTAAACAATTCAGTTCACAGTAGTTAGCTATGTGACCTAACCTTTACGAGTACAAATATTTTACTACATCAAAGACTCAGAACCGTGACAAAAATATGTTCCAGTACCTTGGGCTCATGGTATATCGTGTGTAATGAATCAGTAAGTGGATGATCAAATAGAGTTAAGCAACGACCTCCACCAAATGCAATCAGAGGAACTTTCTTCTCTACAGAATAAAGGCATGCCTGCAATTTCAAAGAAATATAAATTTATATATCAGCAACAAGCATCTTGAGGTATTAAAAAGCCTCTCGTTTATTAGGATCATTACAGAAGTTTTCCATTAAATTACCATTATTTTCTGTGATCTTCCAGTTCTTAATTTCAAACCATACTTAGATAAAAGATCCCACATCTGAGTCATTTTTCTTTGGTGAGCGTCACTATATGAAGACTTCTATTGTAGAACGTTGTGTGCTCACATGACTATAATCCCAAAGAATTATCTTAGAAAACAATTACTTAATCATCATTCAAACTGCTGAGTAATAATATATATAGCAAACAGCAAGAGACGTTACCTCTCTGCAGACATCTTGGTCTAAGTTATGCCTATAAATTTCCTTTCCTTGTCGACCATAAACAAGTAGTCCCTACAAGCAAGGAAATATTATATATAATTAATAAGATAAAATTTGGATAGTACATAAAAATAAACTAAAAGGAAAGGATTTAAGTGAACTGGGATTGACCTCCACTCTTTCTTACAGTTTCTTTTTTTTTTAATATAAAACCGAGCTTTCATTGAGAAACTTTTCTTTGTACTTTCAGTCTTCACTTATTACCCTCAATTGTATTCTTAGTTTTCTTCTAATGAAGGCTAGATGTTTCATACATCTTTATAATATTTTTGGAAGTCTTCACAAAAGCTTGTTTGTTATATAGATAACTGTTGATCAATTCTTGTAGACTAATAAAATTTCTTTAGTTTTCAGCACAATAGTAGAAATTACACCCTCCTACAGTACATAGAAGTTTCAAAAGGAAGAAGAGCAAAAGGAAACAGTTTAAAGCAATCTAAGTCTTTATCTTTTATCTTGCTCACTTTTACCAGAATACAAGCTTGTTAGAACTCTGGTAAAATTTTTTAAGGATTAAATAGCACACCATTAAGAAACTAACCTAATTATGAGTGGAGAAGGCAACCTTTTCGATGTGAGGGCCTTGTTTGAATATGGGGTTAGAATTTCCCTCCAATTTTTAAGAGCAAAACAGGTCCATAAAGAACTCCCAAAGGTCTCTCAATTGGGATAAATTTGGAGAAGATATTTCAAGCTGTGTCCTGAATGATGCATAAAATTATACTGTGCATTATCTAATGAACTATGACTTTTGGGAGAATTGGTTACACTTACACCTATCCTCCGTAAATGGAGTTGAAGGTCTCATGTCCATGTCCATTTGGGTGCACCTCGGAGGGAGATTTTTAAAAGGAAAGGAGAATGATATGAGATATCGCTTGAATTATGAATATAGGAGGTGGTCCCTATGACAGTATTCATTCTCCTGCAAGAGATGGCCAAAAATGCCAATAAGGGATTCCTGGACTTAAGAGCTCAAATAGGGTGGGATGCAAGTGCTCCCTTGGTAAAGGGTTTGTATAGGATTAGGTTATGCGTTCATGTGTCTAGCGCAGCTTTTGAGAGATTTATTTGCATCTATCCTACATTACCTCCCTTCCCTGTGGGAGCAGGGACCTTAGGACAGGGAGGATTTCAAATATCTCATTGCGCTTGCCTTCACTTAGAAACTCTACGACATAACTTTCTCTAGTTTCACTTTGGAATAACATTGGAGACTAAGAGAAAACCTGCCCAACCCAAAATATAAATATTTGTGTATAGTTATTAATGAAACTTTACCTAAAATTAATCAATGAAAGGATGTGAATATATTGTACAACTTTTATAATCTATATACAAATCAATGTTTTCTCTATTATTGAGATTGGTACAAAGAAAATTACATGAAGGGTGTCCAAGGTCTTTTAGTTGTAACCTTGTAAGGAACTTTCAACTCAGTCCTCATTTGGGGGCAAAGGGACCTATTAATTCAAGAGGACCCTGCCCTGCCTTACACCCACACCCTTTTGAATGGGAGAATCACGCCAGGAAAAGGGTTCCTGGCTCCCACAATCACTCCTCAATCTTATTACCATTCCTAAGTTTCGAGAGAGAATAGTCATATCATGCAGCTATGACAAAACAAAGCGCAATTAATATATTTGATAGTTAGGGATGATAGATTTATTCACTTGTGCATGGACAATGCAGTCAAATGTAATAACAGTTGACATGACTCTCTGTGTTCACCGAAAAAAGTTCTAAGCTGAGCAACAGGATTTTGATAATTCGAGACGTTATACATCTACATGTCCCTAACAATGAGAGGAAACTCATTAAGTCATTCTGCATTAAGCATTCTCAAGTCTCATCTAGTGAAACCTAAAACCTCTGGGAAATGGATGGGTTTCTCTCCCTGAATGACCATGAAGAAATGCATAGCAGACATAAAAGCACCTCAGGTAAATGGTTATTTCTAACAAATAACTAAAAGCAGGTATACTCAACTTCAAAAAGCAACGCAAAGAAAGATTAAAAAGGAAAAAAAGAAAAAAAGTGGCGAATTTTGAAACCTGTAAGAAAACTCCCGGAGAAAATTCAGACACAGCACCGTCTTTTCCAGCTAAACCTGCTTTCTCCAAAATGCTTATGGCTGCTTGACGGGCCTACTCTATGTATTAAATCTAACCATTATTCCTTAACAAATTTGTGAAAATGAAGCAAAAGCAGACAAAATCTACAAGATACATAAATACAAAAACACCCAAACATTCAGTGAAGAGTTACAGAACAGACTATGGAAAAAACAGCTGAAAGAACAAGCTTTTTAAGGTCAATATCCTGACAATCAAGCAAAAGATCCTACCTTTCCAGTGGCTATAACAACTTTCACACCCCTTGACAAGACCTCTTTCAGAGCATTGGCAGTTGTTGGAGTAATTTGACTTTTACTGTTAAGCAATGTACCTTGCATAATAATAAATACACTTAATACAAGTCAAAAGCAGAAGTCGTGAAATATTTTAGATCCACCTCAAATGGGCTCTTACCATCCATATCACAGAAAATGTAGCTGAACCTTGGGCGGTAAAATCGAAGACTTCCTTCTTTTTTCCTGTCTTTAACAGATCAACAGTAAGATTATCTTACAACATACGAAAAGTAACAAACATACAGAACATAATACAGTTTCGTTGTAATCACAAAGGATTTTTGGTTGCACTGATGCAGTCATTAGTAGAATCATAAATCTATGTAATTACCATCTGAAACTTCTGCAACGGAATTTAAATTAGTTTCAGCGTCGATTGCACTCTGAATGAGCCCTTTCCCTTTCCATTCTAAACTCTTCAAAAGCAGTTCCTCTTCCTTCTCCATTTCTGCTTCAGCCTCTTCACTAATCTCATGATCAAATCCCAAAAGATGTAACAACCCATGCACCTGTACAAACCCCATGCGATGCGTTAATGAATTTCCTTTGCTTTTGTTGAATCCTTGATAGTAAAAATTTCTCAGGGGGCTAAAAAAGAAGATGGTTGCTTCAGTTATCCTTTCGCTTAGTCTAGGGTGCTTTTCTTTCTACTTGGTTACAGACGTAGTTTTATGTCAAAGGTTCTTTTCCGTGAAGGAAGGAAAATATTGGCCTTTTGCTGACATTCATAAATCAAGTGAAAACAAATAAGTATATCATTCAACTTTCCATTTTTAGGAAATGGATCCTTCAACATTTTAATTCCTATTGCCTTGAAAAAACAGTTCTTTGTTTTATATATCCTTTGCTTAATTTAGCAGTGAAGACAATTCTTTAGAGGCGTTTGGCAGGTCAACATTGAAATAAGAAACCTGAAAACAGAAAGCCTAGTAGTGGGAAATTGAGAATAAAATTGCTTAGAATGAGATATCTAAATTTGGAATACACATTAATGAGTTTCCAATGCTTGAAAATGAAGCATGTAGGGTTAGAAAGGTGGTAATAATGCAATATTGGTATATGTTGCGTTGGAGATCATGAAACCCAATCCCATGGACCCATTCTTGCATACTAAATGCCCTCTTAGACACTCCCCAAAAAGCATGTATGCTATGTGCATAGTAGCAATGCTAGTAGTTCTCAAACATAAGGATGTAGGGGCCAAAAATTCTTAGGTTTAGAGGGGAAAAAAGGTAATCTAAGTAACAAACCAGGAGTATCCGAATCTCATCAAGGAGTGTATGCCCCCTTTCCTCTGCCTGCCTCGCAGCAGTCTCAAGAGAAATGACAATATCACCTAACATAAGCTGATGACACAAAATCAGTCGATCTTTTATCATTCTCAAAGACATTACTACTTATACATTTGCACTCAAGTTCTTACAATTGGAAGCTTCAGTTCTGGGACATGCTGTGACATGGACAGGACATCAGTTGCATGATCCTCATCCCTCCATTCTTTATTAAGTTTACGAATAAATTCATCGTTACAAAGTAGCACTGACAACTCGACACTGTCAAATAAACCAACATCATTTATTGAACTATCTCGGGTTTTGTATTCTGAATCCTTCAAATTGTTGAAAGCTAATTTCAGAGCCTTGGGAACATTCAGACGAAGCAACTCTGCAATACTCTGAAGCATTAAGAAATGGAAAACTATAAGAATTAATTGGTCAATCAAAAAGGAACCTTGCAACAATGCAAAAAGAGATCAAACATAAAAATTCATTATACTCCTAGATTCTTGACAAATTTGACCAGATCAAAGTTTGATATCTTAAAGCATTAATCTCTCAAATACGATTCTAACGTCAAAGCATCGTAATCTAGAAGCACAAATGTTCATCCACATATTTGACAGATGAAATGATAGTCGTCTTGAATGCATATGCTAATAATTGCCCGTTAAGCGGCTGGGAGAAGCTCAATATCAACACATACAATGCAAAAAGATTGCTAGGGGAAAAAAGCATTCTTGATTATTAGCATACAAGATTGCTAATAATGCAACACATACAATGCAACAAGATTGCTGGGGGGAAAAAAACGCATTCTTGATTACTCTCATCATTGTGCCACCAACTGTCGTCATGAACGAAAAAAAAAAACAAAACAAAAACAAACACCCAAAAACGAGTGATGTGTAAAATGTACATGGGAGAGAGATACCAAAATTTCTGGGTCGTCCGGCAGCTCTTCTTCAATACAGATACCAACGTTGAGCTCTAATTCCTTGTTCTTACTCTTTGGACGCCTCCTCACCTTTCGATACTCTCTCTGCCCACAGAAAATCCTTCCACAAGGCCTTGGGACATTACTGTATACTCCAGATAAAACGTTGAAACTCCGAACGAATAGTGAAAAAGATTTCTTGGCCGAAATGCGGTCGTAACCATTCGGTTGGAAAACAAAAGCCAAGTGCGAAGAAGATCGCCATGAAGATGAACTCTGAGAGATGGGATAGAAAGGGAGATAGGCAGCTAGCGCCATCTGAATCCCGGAGGATAATGGCAGGTGGGAGCCGCGAAGAAGAGGGGACGCGCGAAGAAGCATGTAGAATACAGAACATAGACTTTATTGCAGCGGAACTGTGGGTGCTTGTGCCGGCTAAGACTGAAATTGAAGATGAAGTTTTTCCTTTTCTTTTTGATCTTTGGCCCCTTTGTCCTTTTCCGGGTAAATAACACCCAAAAAACCAAAAGGGTACAATTTTGGGATTTGTCTCTAGTCCTGGGAAATTGACACTATTGCCCCTGTTTGTGTTTTGGGTTGAAGTAAACCAGTCAAAATGAATGAACTTCTGTGACCAAATTGTCTGTGAAACTGATGTAACTAACTACACATTAGTTAGTTCTGAAATCAGTTATTAGTTCGCAGGCTTAGTCGGCTTAGTTAAAGCCTTTAAGTTGTAGCCTATTTGTCTATAAATAGGAAGTTCTTTTGCATTTCTCAATTCATGAAATAAACTACTTTTCTCCAAATTGAGTCTACACCAATTTGGTATCAGAGCGGTATCAGAGCGCCGAAGAACCTTGGGCTTTTGGAATGTCAAGAAAGAAAGTTGTTCCTCCCACGGGCGAGATGGAGATTACCACCGTCCTCTCTCCACGATCCACGACCACCCATTTGTTGATGGTTAAGGGGCTGTCGAAAACCTCCAACGGGATTCGCCAAATTTTTGAATGTGATTGTGGATAAATTGGATAATCTTTATCTGCACCAAGATCAACCAAGATGGCCCCATGGAAAGGAGACACGGGAACGAGGAACCAAAATCAATCCTAATGGTCAGCAACCAACTCCAAGATTGCATCAAGAACCCTCCCTATTCCACAGCAAAATCAGGATATACAGCATAAACCTGCCAAAGAATACTCATGACAACACTAGATTGTTTCAAGAAACTGGTTTTGCTCACCAACGACAACAATTTGGGCACGGGGATATTACCAACAATCGACGCCTTGGAGATATCTCAATTCATGAAATAAACTACTTTTCTCTCAATTGAGTCATACCAGAAACATAACTTCTCAATCAAAACTTATATACTTCTGAAGAAACAGAATATAAACTAATATATACACACGACTGCAGTTGCCTCAACCTTGAGAACCAAGGCTGCGCTTACAAGTAGCAGCTTCATAACACTGCAAAAATCAGTAAAGTGTAGGAAAATAAAAATCTACATGGGAAAAACCCAACTGACTCTCACTCTTTGACTTAAACTGTTGCAATTAGTACTCAAAATTGCTGCTATTGTCAGCCCAAAACTTGAAAGATTTAGCTAAAACATTGCCAAGACCTGTCAGCTGTCACTTCATTTCAGTAGTAGCCATGGCAGAGCTCTTTAACACATGTAGCCTCTTCACAGTGGAAACAAACATGCTGCATTAAAATGAAGCCAAATAAGTTCACCACAGAAAGAAAGCTCAAAGGGATGGCTGAAAGAGAGTTCCTATTGCAGAAACTGAATAGCAAAATAAGGAAGCATTTTAACAAACTATTAAAAATAAATTGTAGGAATACTAAACAAGCACCCTTTTCCACAGATTATACTGGATTTGGTCAGGGAAATGCTTAGATTAAGAAGGCCACAAGATCAGCAGTGGGAAATACTTACTTCCATGGGACATCACCAACAAGCATCCTGTCCCCTTCATTATCATAATAAACTAGAGTGTACAGCCTGTTTTCATGTTTGGAATCAGAAAACGATGTTGTTTCCTCCATCTTTCTCCCATCTTCAGCAACCAGATAGTTTCTTTGTGCTGTAGTTAATTAGAAAGAATGAAATAAGAACCAGCAGATTGTACTTTCAGCCATATCAATTTAATATATAACTCTTTAGCGATGATATGCTCCAAAAGAAATATGAAGTGTTTGACAAATTATTGATGGAATACAGGGAATTGATGGATAACATGCAAGAAGATAGTGGAAAAGTTCGTCTATGCCAGCAGATAGTTTCTCATAACTATCATAAGCTTGGAGATTCAGTTTTCTTCCAATGGGAACCCCATCCATACAAACTTTCACAAACATTTGTCCATTACAACAGTCAGATTTTGAGCCATTATCCTCCTGCACAGTTTCTTTTGACAACCCAAGACTGTTGGGCTTCGAAGAGCGGGGCGCAGCCAAGTTCATCCTGAACGAACGGATGGGGGGCCAACCAACGGCTGGTGCAACTGAAGTCCTGTTACCAAGATGTTGAAGTCCTTGCAGTTAGCAACTTATCATAATTTGTTTCCTTAATAAACTTATAATTCATATTCGTTTTAAAATTAAAACTAGTTCAAGAATTAGATGGGGTTTAATTATAGGCCAATAATATCAAAATTTTAATTGGTATATCAACTAGGTCACTTTTAGACTCTCCTGCAACAAGCATCTGAGCTTCATGATAACAGTCAGTTGCAACTTGCAGTGCAGAATTTTGTATCAGAACCTTTTTTAGTTCCTTATAATATTATCCATACAAAACGTACTTCATTGAAAGGGACTTCAACTTTCCAAATTTTCAAAAAGCAGTTTAAACCAGAAAAATAAGTCCAAGTTTCATTTCAACTTATACAAAAAGGTTGTTGAGAAAGTTGGTAGATTATTCAGGCTGATGAAAAATGTAATAATGGTCTGGAGGTGCAAAGTTTTGGCGACGGTGTTGGTGACAAGATATTCCACCGCTTAAAACGTACAATTTGATATGCATTATTGGAAAATAGGGTATTAAAGAAGATAAGGTGACTCACCTTTTGTCAGAGTGTTGTGGCTCAGATGAATTTGCAGGAACTGAAACAGTGTTGGGATATGATTTCCCATCTAAGTATGGGAACTCTGCTGTTTTCAAACAGCCTGACTTTGATGCCTCCTCTGACACCTTGTCCAATTTCTGAGGCATGAGTAAGTGTTGTAAATATGAAGATTTTGATTGTAGAGAAAGCTTCTGGGCCTCCCTCTGAAAAGCTGAAGATGATAAGGAAGCACTTGGGCATGGAGTAGGAGGAGACACCTTCTCAGCTGTTTTCTCAGAGAAAATCAACTTGTGGGGTTGGAATTCATCATTTCTATTCAACCAAATTCCACCCTCTGCCATTCCTTCAGCTTTTTCATAGAGCGCCCTTTTGTTGCTTCTAATGTTCAAACAAGAAGGAAAGAGCTCAGCAGAAGAGAGAGGCAATTCACCACTTTCGTGGTTACTATTCAAGCAGCTGCTTCCTTCTACAAGCCCCCCTTCTCCTGGAAGTCCAAGTCTGAGTTCAAGCTTATTGTTCTCACTCACAGAACTTTCAGCACCATTCCTAATCAAGTCCCACTCCCTGTCTCTAGAGATCAGGTCAAGAAGCTCAGGACACCTGACCATTTTTTTTTTCTAATTGAGCTTGAAGGACAAATCAATTTCTGTTATGCTTCAAACCATCTTCTCAGAAGTCATATATATATATATGACACAGAGCAAGAACAAAGATAAATTTTGGATGAGAACAAATCACAAACAGATAGTGTGCATCAATGAAAGCTAAGGCAAAAAGAACTCACTACTTCAACTTTCAACCACAAAACGACAGATAAGGATTGGGGTCCGGGGAAGTGTGAGGGGATAACTAGATTAGACCGATCTTGCTTTCCATCCTCTACTTAAAATTCCCAGCAAAAAGCACCCAAAAGCCACTAAGAAAATGCTTAAGCCGTATACCCCACCATCTTTTTAAGCAAGGATCAAAATCAAAGGGGAAAAAGATCCCAAATTTTATTTAGAATGCTTTATCATGTTGAAGTGGTGGTGTTGTGTGAGAGGAGCTTTATTACTCTCTCTCCTTTAATCACTGGTAGTGGACCCTGTTCAGTCCGTAGAGCAATAAGAGAAACTAAAAAAGAGGAGTTTTTTCTGGCTCAATCCGCACTAAAGATAGAAACTGATGAGCTTTCACATGCCAGATTCGACCGAGTGCAGAGAACTGGTTGAATTTGCTCTCACGAATACGACATAACAACACAACCCATGTCACCTTCAGCAAAACGTGACAAATGTAAATCTTTTACTCCGCCATAGGATTAAATTAAAGCATGATCTTTATGCATACAAAAACAAAAGTGCGTTAAATGAATGTCATTCCTTTTCCTAATTATTTTTTCGATAAATATTGGGGCAAGAGATTGAACCTTAAATAAATTATATCTCATGTACTAAACTTGAATAGGCAAATGTGAATTAATTTTCAATGTACGTGGGTTCATATAAATACTATATTTTTAGTATTCTATTATCTGTATTATATTTCTGAAATTCTTCCTCCTTTTAGTATAAAATATTTCAAACTGTTTTCTAATATTATTGTAGCACAATTGGATGATACTTGTCCCCTTTTATTAATAATGAATAAAAGCATGCTTTAATTGTATGTAGGAACAAAGATTTATAAATCGTACATAATATACTACAAGCATGATTTGAAGAATTTCTCAAAACAAAGGAAAAAAAAAACATGATTTGAAGAATTTGGATGAGAATAAGAATTTTTTTATAAGATGTTTTTTCCTAATCATACTAAACTAGCAAAATGGGAGATTTATTTGTATTAACCAGTTAGTTTGATCAAGCTTTAGATAAATCACAAAACAGATAAAAGGAAAATGTATGATTTTATAGTAGATTACTACTCCTTACAAGAAAATGATCCTTATAAATTATGAACAGAGTTGAAATACTACTTTTGGTGCTTTTAAATATAGCAATTTAAAAAGAGAATTTCATATAAGTGAAAAGATAAATAAAGTTCGGTAAGATATCAGTGTTTATCTCGTAGTTGTAATAAGCATCATTTTCGTACTAAAAAAAAGCCTCACTTTTTAAATCCAATTTGAGGAGCTTTGGAGCTATACAAACTTAAATTCGTGCAATTATGGGTTTGAAATTTAATTCTCTTTCAAGTAAACATGTGTTTGATTGCTAAAAGTTAATACTGGCACAAATGTGAGTTTTACAAATTAGTTTTATACAGTAGATGGATTAACAAAGTTTATGGCCAATGATAAATAAATTCACAAAATAAACAACCTAAGTTATAGGCTTAATACTATGTTCATATGTTGAGATTCATGTATGGTAAATACGAGGTTGTTAAGTTGTAGATTCGAACATGCAAGGAAAGGGTAAGTTGAATTTGATTGGAAAATGATTTAAATTTAGTTAGTTGTAACTCCACCAAGGAAACAACGGTCAACTATTTATAAAATGACCAGACAGAAACAAGTTGCCACATATGCAACACTCTTTTTTTCCGCAGCTTCATCATATCCACCCCCCACACTAGTTGACTCGTCTGACCTCGCCTTAATCCAAATCCTTTGTTGTGATTTTTAAATTTTGGACAACTTTAATTTTCATTCTTAGCCACCAAAAATCCCTTGATCATCCTCAAATCACACTTTGACTTTTGTGTTACATTATTACATTCCACTCAATATGCCAAGTAACTAAATATAGTTATCGAAGGCACCTAATATTTTTTCAAACAAAAATTACGATCAAGTTTTATTAACTCGAGGAGAGGGAAAGTATAAATGAACTCTCGATTATGAAACAGATGTGTTTTCAACCTGAACATAGTTAATTTCTACTCAAATGTTGTTGAACTAACACAAAAAAAAAATACGTTGTGAGAAATTGCAGAGATGAATGAAGAAAATACACTAAAGATGTTAATCTGTAATTTAGTAAATCGGTCAAATCATCGATCAAGTTGTCAAAATTAACCCTAAGAAGTCAAGTTTCTAAATTTAATTGTAAACTCCAAAATCAGTAGAGAAGTGAGTATCATCACCATTGGCATAACAAAATTCTTGCACCAATCCTAGTGGCGGACCCCTACATTCCACTTAACTAGATACGATTTAAGCCATGATAATTTTCCACTTTCACTTTTATAAGCCCTTTTTGAGACCCTTTTTAGCTTTCGTGCACTTTTCTTTTTCACAAATGATTTTGTGAAAGAAAAAAGGAAGAAAGATTCTGCTGGAATATCGGTGCGGCTAATGCAAGACTTTATACAATTTTGTAGTTGGAGTATGATAATTCCCTACTTCTTGACATTATATACTACGTTGACTCGCATATCGCACAATTAAAGTCAAACCTATTGAGGTTCAAATTTGGCATGCCTGTCCAATATTTACAATTCCCAATTTTCTTGAAGGAAGAAAAAAAAAGAGCAAAATAAGAAAATACTGCATGGCTACTCGAAATAACAAGAAAAGTTATTACCAAATCCAAAAACTTCTTTTCTATACTGGAAAGAGTTCATTGACAGAAAAGATCTCATTCCT